>NW_026585580.1:9185852-9234481 GCF_907164565.1 Psammomys obesus | reverse complement strand
GGCTGTTTGGGGTTAGTACCTCTGCAGCAGGCCCCAGGATTTTAACCTAACAATTTTGTTTCAGCATTTAATTGAGGGGTGAAACCACATAGGTCATTCCCGACAATGGTTCGTGATATGCAGGATCACGTGTCTTTCCTACTGAGGGAGGCAACTCCTGTCCTGAGAAGGGAGCCTCCTCTCTTGACCTTGCTCACACTGGCCATGGGGCTCTAGGCCACTTCTTCCTACCCTCTGTGTTTGTGAAGCAATCTGGCTTGTTGGCCTGACATGCCTGAGCCCCATGAATAATCACTGTTTCAGGCTCAAGTTCATTCCTTTGGAGACTCATTTCTAAGTGGCCCCTGAGAATGACTTCTCAAGTTTTATAACAAATGACTTTATAAAATGAAATTTGCTTCACAGAGGTAGATTTAATTTCCAGTAGAAATGAGTTTTTTTGTTTGTTTTTTTTTAACCTTAGGTACTCTTGGATCAGGAAGAAAGCAGGGTAGGTAGGCCAAATACCCGTGTTCTGTCTGTGTCTATGAATGTGTGTGCAGATATTTGCAATGAGGAACAACTGTGTCAGAGAAATGACGGGAAATGGAGAAACATGTCTAGCACACTTGTCTCTGTCACTCTGGTTTAAATTTCTAATTGCAATTGTATAATCACATTTTAAAGGCTGTGAAGATTGCCATCCCACCAATTACTGAATGGCCTATGATCCGATTTCTCAAGAGACATAGCATTTAGAAAATTTAAAAATCACTCTGCTCCACTTTTAAAGAAAATAGTTCATAAACAAAAATGTTTACTTTGCTTTCTCTCTGCTGGCTTTTTTAAAGATATTCTGCAGATTTAAGAGTTTTTAGTTTTAATTTTTTAATTCTTTGATAACTTCATATATGTACATATCCTGTTCATTTCCATTGTTGTAATTATAGCGCATAAATATTGTTAGGGTATAGGCCTGCTTCTGGTTGCCTAGTAACCTATGATGTCATCAGATGTTGCCCACCAGGTGTGTGGCAGGTACTATTCAGCTGCGCAAGCACAAGTTATAAAAGGGCCAACCCTCCATTTTGTCTCTCTCTTCCTCTCCTCTCTTGCTCTGTCCATCTTGCCTTCTTTCCTGGGACTCTCCCCACCATGTCTCTCTCTTTCCTTTTCATCTCTATCTTTCCACCTCTATCCAATAAATCTTTTTCATATAATATCTGTTGTGTGCGTGGTATCATTTTTATAAAAATACTAACAAACATAGCTTTGATATAATGGTGTATATAGATTATATAACTGGATCTCACATTCAAGCAAAATATTAATTTTATCTCTATTTTATTTCTGCTTACAGCTCAGAGAAGCTAAGCAACTGTCTCAATATCCCTCTTAGCAAGTAGCAGAGATTCTCTCTACCCTGTTCTCAAAGAACCTATCTATCTCAAAGAGAAGATCAGTCCTGGAGGCTGGAGAGATGGGTCCATCAGTAAAGTCCTTGCCTCACAAGGACAAGGATCTGAGCTTAATCCCCAACACCCACAAAGAGAAAAAAAAATCTCATAAAAACAAAACAAACCAACAAAACCCACTAGACTTAGTGGGGCACACTTGTAATCTGAGAGTTAGGGAGACAGAGATAGATGGATTCTTGAAGGATGCTGGCAAGCCAAGCCCAGCTGAATTAGGGTGCTCCAAGTTAAGTGAAAGATCTTATCTCAAAAACAGTGGCAGCTGGAGGCTGGAGAAGTGTTACCTTTCTGGCTTATCATTTTGGCAATGCAAGAGAAGGGTTATTGGATTCCTATACCTGAATCTCTGTTGCTGATAGGAAAGATAATTCCTTGTCATCCTTTAGGATAATGATACAAATGGAGTATGATCAACAACCAGAACTTTTGAAGACTATGATATATTAGGAGCTGGAAAAGGCTCATTTGTGCTCTTCCAGAAGAATGGAGTTCAATTTCCAGCACCCATGTCAGGTGGCTCACATCTGTTTATAACTCCAGCTCCAAGGGGCCAACATCTTCCTCAGCCACTTCAAGTGTCCTCAAACTCACATGTATATACCCAGATGCACAGACGTATGCACATAAACATAGTTTAAAATATACATTTTAAAAACATCAAGGGTTCTTCCAACCCAAACAAAATTTACCAATATTGCTGAACCTTCAAAAGGAGAAATAAATGAACCTGAAATTTGGAGTCTTCTAGATGTCATGTGGCTAAACTCACTATCCCATTCTCATTTCTGGGAAAGGTCAAGTCAAATCAAGCTCTGTAGTCTTGCCGTGTCATCTCCATGTACCCAACAGTGCACACTTAACTAGAAAAGTTTTATGCTTTTTAATTAAGGAATTACAAAAGAACTGGTAAGGAGGTGATCTCCCATGACCTTCCACATGCCCTCCTTCCATGGATCATCAGCAAACAGCCAATAAAACCCATTGTGATGATCTTTGCTAAGCAAACCCAGCAAGACTCCTCTAATCTTCCTAATTGGTTAGAAACATCTTTTGAATGAAATCAGGCTCCTATGGATGAAAATAACTGAAATAGTTGAGGTGATTTACGAAAAAGAAGTGTATTGAAAAATGAAAAGCCTCACCACCTACAAGTAAAGCTAAAGAACAAGGAATTGAGAGGCACCAAGCTGTGGTTCTCAGTGGCTCATCATCTGCGGTGACAGTGACAGCTTTATGCTAACAAAAATCCAGGCCCTAATTTCTGCCGCTTCCTCTCTTTTTTAACCCTCTACCCAAGATTGAAACTCCCAATTTGCTTAACTTCAGTTGTGTTTTCAACCTTTAGCAAAGGTGCTGAGGTTCTGAATGTAAGTCCGCTGGCTAAATCTAAATAAGTAGTTCTCAACCTGTGGGTCATGAACGCATGTGGGTAGAATGATCCTTTCACTGTGGCTGCATTCCAGATATCCTGCATCTCCCATGTTTTACATTACAGTTCATAAAAAAAAATTACGAAGCACCAACAAAATAATTTTTCTTGTTTGTTTTTTCAAGACAGGGTTTCTCTGTGTAGCCTTGGACTTGCTTTATAGACCAATCTGGCCTCAAACTCACAGAGATCTGCCTCCCTCTGTTTCCCTGGTGCTGGGATTATAGATGTGCATTACTGTGCCTGGCTAACAAGATAACTTTTATGGCTGGGGGTCACCGCAACATGAGGAATTATATTAAAGGGTCACAGTGTTAGGAAGGTTGAGAACCACTGGTCTAAAATAAGAATATCATAATTTCTCTAACAGAAATGTGGCGTTGCTAGGAAAAGAAAATGCACATTGAATACTCACAAGTTTCAGATCCCTTTACCTATTTTAATAAGTGTTCTTGCTTACTATTAATTCACAATTGTCCTGCTTGGTTTTTATGATCTTGATACAAACCTAGACATATCTGGGAAGAGGGAATATTAACTGAGAAAATACCTCCACCAGATTGTCCTGTGGGCAAGTCTATGAAGTATGATCTTGATTAATGGTAGATGTGGATGTCCCAGATCACCGTGGACAGTGCTGCCCCTGTGCTGGGGATCCTGGGTATTTGAGAAAGCAGGCTGAGCAAGCCACGAGGATGAAGCAAGTAGCAGAAGCCTTGGTGTTCCTACCCTGCTCAAGGTCCTGCCCTGACCCCCCTTGGCAGTGGGCTGTCTCTGGGAGTATAAAATGAAGTAAGGCCTTTCCTCCCCAAGCTGCTCTGGTCATGGTGTTTTATCACAGAAATGGAAGCCTTAGCCAGGACAACCATTCAGCAGAACACTCCTGTAAGACCACACTGTAGATCCGGCACAGTTGGCAGGAGGACCACGAGTTCTACATCAGCCTGGGCCATGGGGTTGTAGGGAGAGGATCAAGCCCTTCTGGGTGGGTGTTTATTGTCAACATTAGCACAGCTGTGCCAAGGACCCCAATCCTCAGACCCAGGTAGTGACAAACCTTCCTCTGCTCTAAATATTAGTGTTTACAAATGATCAACCAGTGTGTGCAAAAACTATCATACACAGCTTCCTCCTCGGAGGTGACGGTGCCTGAGACACTATGGGGCGCCCCCACTGAGATGAGCTAAACCTACCTCCTGTTCAGTTGTGTACCATAAACCATAAACCTGCCTCCTCAGTCGAGATCCGCGGTCGTCAGCCTTCCTAACGCTGCAACGCTTTAATGCAGCTCTGCATGTGGTGGTGACCCCAACCAGAACATTATTTTTGTCCTGAAAAGAATCGCAGATGAGATTTTCCCTGATCTTTCCCATTTAATAGACAAATTTTAGCTTCTGTCTGGCATTTCAGCCTCCCTAGCCCCTGATGCCTACGGTCCAACGGTCAGCATCGAAGAAGCTCCAGAAGACGGATCTTCGCCCAAATCCCCCCTAGCAGGCTGAAATGCTAAGTCAAAAGGGGCTGGCTTCCTGGCATTAGCTATTATCTTGGGCATCTGGGCATCTGCTTAGCTGAAATAGAAACTAATATTGCAGCAACTGGGCTAAAAGCCTAGAGAGACCCTAGGAAAAAAGGATAATAGTTCTCTTTGGCTTACTACCCCTATATCTACTCTGAAGGGACCCCTACTCATTTTGATTTTTATTTTTGGGCCTTGTATTTTAAATTGCTTGATGGCTTACATAAAGAAATGCTTGAGAGCAATACACTAATGGTACTCAGATCCCATTATAAGAAGGTAAATCTATAAGATACAAGGGGTCATGTCTGGAAGACCCAAGATTGGGTCTTCAAATGATCATGGGAAAGGGGGAAATGAGAGACCAAAAGATAAATTAGCAGCTATTATTAAGACCTAAAGTAGGTACCGGAAAGAAATCTAGTAATGCCCTGAGGGGAAGAGCCACCTCACTGCATTCTTTCCTCACCCACTAGAGATACAGTTGCTAGGAAACTGGACCATCCCCCTAGGGAGGGACACCTGCTCATTAATGATCTGGGAACCTTCCTATAGCCAATAAATTCAAAATGTAGCATCTTGACCAATAGATATGCTTGCCAGGCAGGAATCGCCCCTGCCTTGGGCATGCTGGGATGGACCAGAATCTATATATCACCCAACTAACCTAGGTGCATTGCGCTCGGCTCCCATGGCTTTGGCGGTGGGGCTGTGTAGGCCCAAGCTGCAGCTTGTAATTTACAATAAAAAGAACCTCATGTATTCACAAAAAAAAAAAAAAAAAAAAAAAAAATTATTTTTGTCTCTATTTAATAACTGTAGTTTTGCTACTGTTATGAACTGTCATGTAAATATCTGTGTTTTCTGATGGGCCCGGCAATCCCTGTGAAGGGGTCATTACTGGTTAAAGGTCACTGTTGCTACAGTTCTTTCTCTGCATCAGATGGAGTACAACCCACACCATCCCAGCTTTTCCGGATGAATGTCTGCGTGCCTGTCCTTTCTTCAACCCTTCCAGGTCAAAACCTGAAGCTCTGCAGAGTACAGCATGGGGGAACTTCAACCAAAAACAAAACAAAGAAACACAAAAATACCATTCCGTAAGCTAGGGAAATGCCATTTCATTGTTTGATAACTCTGACAACTAATATACTGGAAAAGATCATTGATTTTTCTTAATTTGAGAATGCAGAGGGTAAAAAGCTTGGGGACATCTGTAAGGCAGATTATTACCTACTGCCAGGTAATCATAACAGGCATGGTGAGAAGGTGCTCTGTCACACATCCTCTGTTCATTTCCACACTAGCAGTTGGCCCCATCATCACTCACCTTTCTTTCCTTTTCTGCTCTTTCCCATCCAAAGTACCTAGCTCATCCCACATTTTCAATCTCCTTGCTGGAAACTGTTTTTTCCCCTATATCAATATATCTTCACCCATCTCTTCCAAGCATTATAAAGAGGAGCCAAGCAATAGGGTCACTAGGCTTGCCATATCTCTTTAAAAGGAAACTGTGCCTTCATTTTCAGTGACACGTGGGGTAGCTCAAAAGCCCTTAATGGGAGTTGTGCCCAATGCTAACCCCAATGAGACACTTAGCAGTTGTGTAACTTCAGGCTTATCAGTGAGCAGAAGAGATGTGAGTGGGTGCCGCGCTCTATGTGGAGGTGCTTGACAGGACACACGTATGAGAAATGGTCACATACAGCCTTTGGAAGGGCTCTGAGAAAAGAAAATAAAGCTTTGATTAAGTATTAACTTTTCTTGGGCAAAGAGAATGAACTTCCTTCTCCCTGCTTTGCTGATAAAACATTTCTTTTAATCCAGTCCATTCTCAGACATTGTCTGTCTTTGATTAATAGCCTAGTTATGTTACATGTGGCTAAACTAGATATTTTCAGAGAAGTGACATAATTGAAAGTCATCAGAAATTATCTGGATAAGCCTCGCTTCATTCTTTCTCAAATAAGGCAAGCAGCTCATAAAGAGTTTGATTTACCCCTGGATATATACCATGGCTCAGGCACAGCATGTATATTTGATCTAGGAGTTGTGTTTGCCCAAACATATTTCAGTGAACTTCTCAGCATGGTTGTGTCTCCTCAAAGCAAGGCCCAAGGTGCCAGTTCAGATGTGTTCCACTTTATAAGTTTCTCTGGAATACCAAAGAAGCTAGCTCGGAGGAAAGGAACTGGGAGTCAATGCAAAGCACCTTGCAAAGACCATCTTTCAATGTTGTTCCTGCAGGGCGCCCAGCATGAGCCCAGACACCATAGAAATGTGGTATATCAAAGCCAGAGAACTCTATGATTGAAGGATCATTTCTGCTACTCAAAACACTGCCCAACAAAAAGTCCATGACTTCAACATTTTTCAAATTGTTGTGTGTGTATGTGTGTGTATAGGCAGGCAAGCAAGTACCACAATCAAAGTATAGAGGCCAGAGGACAACTCTCATGACTCAGTTTTCTCATGCCACTTTGTGGATTTTTGAGGATCAAATTCAGATCTTCTGATCTTGCCCCTGTGCAAGAGCCTCTACTCCCTGAATCATTGCACCATCCCTCTTGGGTTTGTTGTTTTGTTTTGTTTAAGGTTAAGGAGAATACACTTTGGTTTCCTGCAGCCACATAATTCACATAAATGATACATTACCCAGGCAGGTTGGAGGACCACTAATTCCTCCATTAGCTAAAACTGAACTATGCATTTGCCCATAATTTATGACACTGTTGGGACATGATTTACAAATATGAGAAACAAAACATAAGGCATTGCTTGGGCTTTTCATTGTGCCTTAGAGAGCAGAGACAAAGCTATGTAGGAGGACTGGGTCTCAAAAATACAAACAGGTGACTCACAAGGGGATTGTTTCCTGTGAAAGCCTAAAGGGCTAAGTTCAATACCATAAAAAAGGAACCAACTCCTAGAACTCGTCCTCTGACCTCTACCTGCATCCTCACACATGACAACGATAATTTAAAAATGTATTTGAATTAAAGAACCAGACAAGCAAAGAGCCTTTTATATGTAATGTAATCCTGGTCATGCTATTCATGTTGTATATTTGTAAAAACACAACATAAAAATGTACTTCATGTTAAAATGTACCTTGTCAGTTTATTATTTTATACCGCTGCATACATGCAAACACATATATTGCTTTAGTTGATGGTAGTGGCGCTCAAACCCAGGGGCTCATGGGAAGAATCCCCAGCCCAGCCCTGAGTGTTTGCTTAAATGTATGATATAATTTATACCTCTTAAATCTCATTCTAAAGAATGAGGTGATAGACTGAATGTATAGGATGAGTATTAACCCTAACCCACCTCAGCCATGATAAACACAGGCATTTGATTCACTGCAGTCACTTTACATACTTCAGATCTAGGAGACATCATAGGGGAGCCTCTCACATGCCTCTGTTTTACAGCTGTGGAAACCAAGCAACAGACAGGCAAGGTGGCCAGGCCAAGGTCTGGATGAGTCAGCTGCAGACCAGGTGGCGGCTCAGGGAGCAGCTCTATTTCAGCCAGCCTCCACTGGCTCCAAAGGAGAGCAAAGCCCACTTTCCTACAGAGAGTCCTCTCCTCACCAGAACTTGGGCGTGTCAGCATTAGCAGAAAGCAGTAGCATCGGTGAAGGACGTTTGTGGCATAAATAACAACATAACAAGAGGTGGGTTAAAAATTAATTTAGGGAAGATTTTTTTTTCTGAAGTTTTGAAAGAAATAAACAAAACCAGCGACTATGTGGGTGTGCTGATAGTCAGGGGCAGAGGCAAATGCCATGCAGCAAAGCCACCTCCACTGCTTCCAGGGCTGAGTACGTGGCAGCCCGTGGGGCAACTGCTCTCCGTCAGTGTGTTTTGACAGGCTGTGTTTGAGTTCCACCTCATCTGTACTTTAGCCCACTTCTGTGGCACATAGACCTAAGCAATTTACACAAATACCTCATGATTTCAAAGGGACTGTCCCCAGGAGAAGATAAAAATTACAAACAAGTCAAAGTAACCTCTCAGAAAGTTCTAGTTGCTAGCTCGCCTGTTTGACAATTTTCCTTTTTTTACAAAGGTGCTAAAACCATACAATGGAAAAGACAATATCTTCAACAAATGGTGCTGGTATAACTGAATGTCTACATGCAAAAAATGCAAATAAAACCATATTTCTCTCCCAGTGCAAAACTCAAATTCAAGTGCATCAAAAACCTCAATATAACACCAGATACACTAAATCTACTAGAAGAGAAAGTGTGGAAGAGCTTTGAACTTATCAGCACAAGAGATAAGTTCCTGAGCAGAACACCAACAGCTCAGGCTCAGTTAATAAAGGGGACCTCAGGAAACTGGAAAGCTTCTGTAAGGCAAAGGACACTGTCAACAGACTGAAAAGACAATCCACAGATTTGGAAAAGATCTTCACCAATCCTACATCCAACAAAGAACCAATATCCAAAATATATAATGAACTCAAGAAAGCAAATAGCAATAAACAAAATAACCCCCCCCCCAAAAAAAAATGGGGCACAGAACTAAACATAGAATTCTCAACGGAGGACTCTCAAATAGCCAAGAAGCTGAAAGAATGCTCAACTTCTTTAGTCATCAGGGAAGTGCAAATCAAAACGACACCTAGTGTATGTGTTTCTTACTTGGTTCTCACAACAAGTGTGTACTTTTACCAATACAGTTACCGGTGGAGTATCAAACCACATTGTACTAGTTAAGTAAATTGTTGAGGTTTTAAAACAACTTTCTCACTTTTTATCTGGGTAAACATCATTGCGCACTCCTATGAAGGGTTGCCACGAAGGGTAACTGAGACGATCCCTGTAAAATGTTCATGTATCCCTAGACATGATTTCAAAGATATTACAGCACCAAAAGATTAAGATAAATGAAATATATATATATATACATATATCCTATGTCATCTATCTCTACTACGCTGTTGACCTCAAAACTTTAGTACCACAAGTTCTTTAACTTATTTAAATTAAACAGAGATGGCTCAGTGAGGAAAGGTGCCACCAAGCCTGAGGACCTGTGTTCAGTCTCTGAGAACCACATGATAGAATGAGAAAAACCAACTCCTGGGAACTTTTCTGTGAGCTCCACGCACAGACACCTATGGCACACTCATGCACACAACACACATAAATAAATAATTCAAAAAATGTTTACAACTTAAAGTGGAAATCTTAACATTTTAGTAAAATGTTACGAATTCATAGGTTAGTTATTTAAATACAGGTTAATGACAAAAGTTTTTGTGGGAAAGCTTTGTCCTGATTGGGTTTTGTGTTGTTTGTTGTTTTGGGGTTTTGTTTTGTTTTTGTTTTGTTTTGGTCCAGTTGACACAAGCTAAAATGTTGTCTGGGAATATGAACCTCAGTTGAGAAAACTGTCTCTATAAGATGATCTACAGGCATATTCTTAATCAATGATTGGTGTGGAAGGGCCCAGCCCACTATAGGTGCTGCCATCCTGGGCAGGTGGTTCTGGGTTGTACACAAAAGCGCTCTGAGCAAGGCATAGGGAACAAGCATCAGTTCCTGCCTTGAGTTCTTCTCTGACTTCCCTCAGAGCAGGGAATGTGATAGGGATGTGCCAGCCAAATAAACCCTTTCCTCCACAAGTTGCTTTTGGGTGTGACTTTTTTTTCCTTCTTTCTTTATTTTATTTTTTATATTTTTTAAAATATTTTTATCATTATCATTTATTACAATTTATTCAATTGGTATTCTAGCTGTGTCCCCCTCCCTCCCTCTTCTCCCGCTATGTCCCTTCCCTAGTCCACAGATAGGTTCTATTTGACCCTAGCTTATCAGGTCTCAACAGGATTGGTTGCATTGCCTTCCTCTGTTGCCTGGCAAAACTGCACCACCCCCGCTACCAGGGGGAGGTTATCGAGAGCTTTTCACTGTGTTCATGCCAGAGAAAGCCCCTGCTCCCCTTTCAGAATATATAAAGAACTTAGGAAGTTAAACACCAACAAACCAAGTAACACAATTAAAAAAATGAGGTACAGAGCTAAACAGAGGAATATTCCTCTCAAAAGAGGAATATTGAACAGGCAGAGAAACACTTAAAGTTCAGCGTCCTTAGTCATCAGGTAGATGCAAATCAAAATAACCCTGAGATTTCACCTTACACCATCAGAATGGCTAAGATCAAAACCTCAAGTGACAACACATGCTGGGTGTGGCTATTTAATGACAGCAGTAGAAATGTAAGTAAGACATGTAAGTAAGTTCTAGAGAGTAAACATTTCCGTTCTTCTGGACTTATCCTTTAAACTCTGGTCCTCTTCTTCCTCAGTGTTTGTGAAGGACCAAAGTCACAGAGCAAAGTGACAAAGAGCTGTATCTCTCTGACTCAGCGTCTTCGGTGTCATAGTTCCCTCTGTCTTATCCTATGCCTCATCACTTTAAAGCATTTTTTCTGCAAATGATCACAACACTGAAAATCTCTATTGATCCAATAACAAAATATCAAATCATGCAACTTCCTGTCATTAATCCCTCTGTGTTCCCAGTGTTATTTGTGACTTAAATGAAGGAAGAACTTGTGGGAAAACTAAAACGTATCACTTATCTTAATCATATTATGAATGGTATTTATACATTTCCAGATGCCTTTTTAAATGGTAGACGTTTTAGGCAAAATACTAACCTCAGGTGTGACACATGTAATTTATGGGCATTTATGATTTGGTTGCTACATTCATACATCTTCCTTTGCTGCTAGAGAACAAAGAGTTAGACAGGCAGGCAGGCAAATGCTGAAAACCCTTCAGAGTCTCACAGACATCAGAATCTGACAGAACTAAAGCTAAGGATAAGAGCCTGGAGGAGCAGGCAGGCCTGTAATCCAGCTACTTGGAGGCTGAGGCAGGAGAATTTCTAATGAAAGCCTGCCTGAGCTACAGACTGAGGTTAAGGCAAGCCTGGTTAACTTAGTGAGACCCTGTGTTTAAAAAGTGAAAGGGAGGCTGGTGATGTTGCTGAGTGGCAGAGCGTGTGTGTGAGGCCCCAGTTCGGTTCCCAGTACCCCAAAACACAACATTTAAAAAGTAAGCCTTGAGGGATGGAAAGGAGAAAGGGAGGAAGGGAGGCAAAGGAGGCCTGGCTTTGATGAGGATGAGTTACACAGATTTTACTTTCACGCAGGTATGATAGTGGAGACTCATTTGTTAACCAACAATAATAGTTTTCAAAGAACTTAGAAGCCATGCCTTAAGCCGCCTTAAAATATATCCTTAGAAGAAAAAGATCGCAAGGTTCTGGTGACGTCTGGTGGGGCTGATTTTCCACTTACTCTTATTGGTCCTCAGAAAACTTTTGTCCTTTTATTATCTGCTGTAAAATCTTAAGCTTCCTGAGGATAGCCAGGCAAGCCCCAATGAAGTTTAAACTTGTCGAAACCCTCAACAAGCAGAAGCTGAAAATAAGAGTTTAATCAGTCCACCAGCCTGTCGGTAATTCTATGAATCCACCTGTGAAAAAGGTCAGCAAAAGTAAAGGCTTCATTGCACAAGTGGGTAACCCCCACTGCTTCCTTTGCCAGCAAGGCCTGGTGAAATAAAGAACTCCATTGTTTCTGAAGGTTAACCTAGCAGCTTGGGAAGGTTTTCTTTCCACTGATTTAGTAGATAAGCTAGAATATAGTGAAATAACTGTTTTAAGGGAGAAGCACATCAAAGCATAGCTTAAAGGACCCTGAAGCTGGGCTGACCTGAGTTTGAATCCTGGCTCTGATCTCTCAGCAAATCAAATTAACCCTGTAGGACTCAGTCTTGCCATCATAAGAGAAGAGCGATGATAACACTCAAAGATAGACTGCTACTTGATATTCAACACCCACTGTCCTTCCTTCATTAGCAACAAAGGCCTTAAATTTAACTGGACATAAGAATGACTGTGGGAAAACTCAAAATTAAATGTAGCCATCTGAGTCCAGGATGTGAGGGAAAAACGGTATTTGCTACTTCTGGGAAATGTTCTTAAAGTAAGGATGTGACGTCCTCGGTCTTCCTCTTCCTTTTAGATTATAGAACAATGGCAGGAGCTCAACAGCCTCCTTTGTCCCTGAGATAGCTTTGGGAATAAAGGCCACAAGTGCCAGGGGAACTGACAGAGGTTTATCCTTTGGCATAAACCCTGAGCTGACTTCTGGACTGCTTAAATGGGAAAGATAAATAAACTGACCAAATCTGTCAGGTGGAAGAATTTAACTCCCCCTCAGTCAGCTAATCCTAATTTGTAACACTCCCACCAAAGAAAGGCTTTGAGAGATCCTGTGTCGGCTATGCAGTAAGTATGTAAGAGATGATTCACGTCACTAGTAGTATAGCACTATTAGCTGAGATAAATAGTTACTGGAATAAGATACCACTTCCTTTGCAGGCTGGTGGCATTAAAATATTAGAAAGGCATACTCTGTCCTGGAAAGCAACTTCAAGTGTGTCTTAGTTATCATTGTTGTGATGAAACACCTTGACTAACAGGGCTTGGGAAGGAAAGAGTTTATTTGGCTTACACTTTGAGGTAACAAGTCTATCACCAAGGGAAGAAAGAGCTGGAACTCAAGCAGGGCAGGAACCTGAAAGCAGGAGCCAATGCAGAGACTGTAGAGGGGTGCTGCTCGCTGGCTGGCTCCTCGTGCCATCGCTAACTAAGAAAATGCCCGATAGCTCGATTGTACGAAGGCATATTCTCAATTGGAGTTCCCTCATTTCAAACAACTCTAGCTTGTGTCAAGTTGACATAAAACTAGGCAGCACAAGGTGTAAGAATAAATTACCTGCAGTAAAGGAAAAGAGGTTAGATGGACCTGGAATAGCTCCTCATCCCCATGGCAACCACATGCTCCCTGAACCAAGAGTGTCTAGTGTTCTCACTGTGAAGGATTTGAATGGTAATGAGAATTTTAAAATAGAAAATAAAGGGGTGTGTTTGTGTGTGTGTGTGTGTGTGTGTGTGCATATGTGTGTATGTGGGGTTTTTTGTTTCTTTAACTTGACTCTCCTAATGATTTCAACTTACAAGAATATAACTGTAGACATGTTAAACAGTTTTAGAAAGGGGAATACAACCTAAAAGCTCAAAACAAAAACTTTTATTGTCACATGTGTTGTGTATATAAACAAGTATATAGTTTCTCACCAGATATGGACAGAGTCACTTTAAACTGATAACTTACCCAGGTAGTGGTGGCACACGCCTTTAATCCCAGCACTCTTGAGGCAGAGGAAGGTCTAGGTCTGCAGCGGGAGTTCTAGGTCAGCCAGGGCTACACAGAAAAACCCTATCTTAAAACAAAACAAAAACAAAAACAAAATCAGCAATGTTTCTGTCCATACTACAAGAGATAAATAAACACAGAAATATACAAACATTGACAAAATATAAAACTCACCTGTCAGTTCAGTACAGTTTCCACAGCTAATTAAGTTCAGTTGTGCAAGGTTAGGTCAGGTTTGAAATTTCAAAACTACTTCCTCTTTTCCTAGTTGTTTGGATTTCACAACAGAAGGTAAGGCTGTGTTCTTTCTCACTAGGTAGGGCAACACTAATGGTAAACTAATTGACTAACTTGCTGCCTTACCAGAACTGACTTTCCATTAACAGGGTAAAGAGTCTGCACTGGCCAGTTGGTCCCACTTACTTGGCACACACGCATTTCCTGCTGTGTGGCATAATTCATTCCATTATACGATTCAACTGAACTAAAGAATAGGCCATGAAAGTGAAATACAGGTCAGTCTACTAAAACCAAGTTTGTCATTAAGTAATTGCCCATATGACAACTCTTAATCAATGCTGTAACTATAGTTAATTTCTAATTGTTATACGTAACTTGAAAACAAATGAGAAAGATAGAAAATGTTGTAACTGGATTATTCGCTCCTGAAAATCAGATGTCGATATGTCATCAAGGTGCGACCAGTTCACTACAACAAATGGACATGTAATAAACATTCAACACATAAAAATAGATAAACCCGTAGGATGGTTTAATTGGAATCCACCTGAGATCTGTTTCAGAGTCTCCACATCTGACAGATAATTCCGCAAATACTCTTCGTAATTGTCAAACAAAAATTACCCACCAGTTCTCTTCCATCATTACACTTTGGCACTGCAGCAATTATTCTCTGCCCTCTTCTGTACGTGTTCTTCTTCTTTTAAATCATCCGTAGTGAGAATTCTGGAATTTTGGTTTCTTTAAAAAAAAAAAAATTCACAGAAATATTATAAGAATATGTGTTCCTTTTCATCTCAGGGGTGGGGATAAGGGGGTACTGCTTAACAGCAGTTGACTGTGACTTGCCTCATTCTCTAGCAGAGGCGTGGTTTCGCCAGCTGCAGATAGCTTCTGCAGTTGTGTGGCATTTGAAATTCTGGGGATGTTACAGAGGGCATATAAATGCTAGAGCCCCAAAATGCAGGGGAAGGGGGTTAGTGGATGGTGGTCATTCAGGAAGGTTGGTTGCGCTGTGAGGAAGAAGAGCCAACAAGAAGAAAAAATTAGATACCCTGAGGGTAAGATCAAACTTGCCCCAAGGAACTCAACATCCCTAATCGGCAGGAATTAGTTTAATGATAACGTTGACACCTTTCTCACCCCAGACTTTAGTCAGGGATCTCTTTCCATTCCTCTCTATATTTTTTCTCTCTTATACACTGTTAGGGGGTTGAAAGGGGTGGGGTTGAAAGAAAAGAGGTGGAAAAGGTGGGAGAAAGAAGAAACCATAAAGCAGCAAGCTCTGCTTACTGTCTTCAGTCTTCCCTTGTTTCAGACTACATCTGAGAGTCTTCCTGTTCGATTTACATGATTTTTGTTTCTAAATGTTCAGGCATGTTGGCCTCAGCTTTGGGGGAAATTATCGATTAGTATTTTTAATAACTAAGAAAAATAGTAAAGCATGGAAACTGAAATTACACATCTGAAAACAGTACCTTGGGACCTGTGTCCTGTGCTCATTATAGCCTTGTCAACATGTTTTGGGACAAAGTTATTACTATTCCTTATGAGTGGATGCCTTGTACCTGGTACAAATGAGCCATTTAATTAGATCCTATTTCACAGGGGTGGGGGACAACTTTTTGGAGTCGGTTCTTTCCTTCTACTGTGGGTTCTGGGGATTGAACTCAGGCCATGATGATTCACCTGCTAAAGTTAGCTCACCAACACAATAATCAGTTTTAAAATTCCAGCAAAAAAAAAAAAAAAGTAAAATTGTAAAATGATCCTTAATGTTTTTCACAAGATATGCCTGACCTGTTGTATACTAATATAAAATAAGTCAACATTACTTTTAGGTTTCAAGATAATTTATTAGAGTTAAAATAAAAATTCCAGGTGAGCCCAAAGGAGGCAAATGAAGAAAATCTAAAAGCTATGCCATTCGAGTTAAGCTGGCAGTTCAGCCACTTGGCACATGAGCAGTCACATGGCAGGGAGAGAACCTAGGAAGAGAAGATTGGCCAAAATGCCAAGGAAACCATATTCATGCTCTGGTCATTATCCAAAACAAAGAAAAGAAAAAGGAAAGGTTGCAGCCCTGTAGCAACTTGCAACACCACTTTAAAAGAATCAGCTCTCAAGCCAGAGGCAGCAGCACACGCCTGTAATCCCAGCACTCTGGAGACCCAGGCAAGCAGATCTTTGAGTTCAAGGCCACCCAGAGCTACATAGTGAGACCTTGTCTCAAAATAAAACACAAACACAAACACACACACACACACACACACCAAAAAAAAAAAAAAAAAAAAAAAACAGAGGAAAAACAGGTATCATTCAACTTTACCCCTAATCTAATTATTTCAGAAGCTACTGAAAAGATATATCCTTTTGCGTAGGATTTACCCAAGTAGCTAATTATATCAAAACAAATATAAAGTATATATATATATATATCCTTAAGTATAAGATATAGATGGATAAAAACTGTTAGCCAGGATATAAAATCAAAAGTAGCATAGTTTGGAAGCAAAGATCCTTTAAAAACAGAAAGAAAGATTTGGGGAAGGAAGAGAGAAAATGTCTATTTCATGACCTGTATGTACTGCAAAGTGAACAGATTCAATACACTTCTCTCAATGCTAGGAGCTTATTAACAATCAGAATTGAACTCACTTTCTTTTGTATGTTTTATTTGAGTGTGTGTGTCTGTCTCTGTCTGTCCCTCTAAGAGCAGGAAGAACACTTAACCACTGAGCCTTGCCCCAACTTCTATGTGGGATCTGGAGTTTTGAACTCAGATCTTTGTACTGTACAGTTCTTTCTATCACTGAGCCATCTTCCAAGACCAAACAACTACTTCTGTCTCAGCCCCGGTATTGCTCTGTCCGGCATTCTTAGACAGAATAAATTCTAATAAGTATCCATCTCAAAATCTACTTTTCCTGAGATGAGTAAATCTTACTTGCTTGGATAACTGACAGAACACTTAAAGTGTTAGATAAATGAGAAGCATGGGAATCATTCACACATAAAATCTATGAATGCACATCTCTCATTCCACAGATGACACAGGTGATAGCCAATGAGAGCTGACTTGGAGAGATGGCTCAGTGGTTAAGAGCACTTGCTGCTCTTCAAGAGGACCTGAGTTCTGTTCCTAGAACCCACATGGTGGCTCACAGCCACCTATAACTCTAATTTCAGGGGACCCAATGGCTTTATCTGACCTCCATGGGCATCTGCATACAGGTGTTACACATTCATTCATTCAGACGTGCATACACACAGACACAACTAAAATGAAATCATCGTTAAATGCTGGTTTATTGGAGATTATTCACTCATACTGGCACAGCCCAGACCGGAACTCAACCTCTGCCTCCATCCCCGATGCTCTCTCCCATCCACCTCAGATCGTGACTCATACGTTGACTGCATCTGTAGACCAGTTCTCAGCTGGCAGCCGGATCCAGATGTCTAGATGGGCTCTCGGAGGTCTTTTCCACCACTGCAGGCTTATGCCTTTTTATTTTGTAAGGTTTTGCACACCAATTCCTCCAAAAGATTTCAAAAGCTCTATTGCCAGTTTCAACAATTATTTCTGCCTTCTGACTTCAGTTAGTTTGAATAGTTATAGGAATAGGAGCTCCAGAATTTATATGAAAATGGAAGCAGGATCGCATACACCTGGTGAGAAGACTCTAGCAAGAAAAGCGAAAAGCGGATGATAGCTGACAAATAGTCTCCACAGTAGACCGCTTCTGAGAATTTTAGTTAAGCTTAGTCACAACGGATAAAACAGGTCAAGGTGTCCTTAAATGCCACCCTCACTGTCAGACCCTTCATCCTTGTGAGCAGATAACCTGAGAGAACCTATTTGATGGGCAAGGAATTTGTTGGAGCGCTTCCTTTCACATGTTTCAGTCCCGGGTTGGCCAGCTGCGTTTTTTTCTCTGTGGTAGTTAAGGCTGAATCACGGCAGGGAGAGGTAAAGTTTCTCACTTCATGGCAGCCAGGAAGCAGAAAGAGAAAAGAGGAACAGGAAGACACCGGAACCTAGATGTACCATTAAAGATCTTTCCCAGAGGCTCATCCCTGGGCTCCACCCACACAGTTTACCCTCCGGATGGACCTATCAATGGGCTAGAGCACTGGATTAGTCGTAATCTAATTCTGCAACTTCCCTCTCAGACACACACAGAATGTGCTTTACAAAGTTATCTCAGAAACTCAGAAAAAATAAACAAATAAGCCACGCTCCCCCCTCGTGTGCAGGTCCTAGCCTATAATGTCTACATGTGTCTTAGGTTTCTGTTGCTATGACAAAACACCATGACCAAAAGCAGCCTGGGGGAGGAAAGGAATCGAAATCAGCCTCAGAGAGATGAAGTTAGAGCGGGGACTCAAAGCAGGAATCCGAAGGCAGGAACTGAGGCAGAGACCTCAACCACGAAGAACACTGTTGGCATGGTCTGTTAGACCCGAGGATAGAACCAAACGACTCCACAATTGTCAGATTAAAGCAAGCTGCATTTAGAACTGGCCAGCCAGCTGCCTGTCCCAGTTGAGATTTCAGACAGCAGCCCCTCACTGGCTTTTGAGTCCCCTTTAGGGGAACGGGTTAGGGTTGATAGAAAACAGCTGTCAAGGTAATTGGTTGTTATCACGCGGGTGGAAGAGTGTGGGACTCTGAGTGCGAGGCTGCCTGAGGAGCAGATGAGTGCAGGAATACGTCCTGTAGAAGGGAGAGTTGTCCAGGTATCTGGGGAGACATATTTTTGTACGGCAATCATGTAATCCTATATCATAGGTTCAAGAGTTAAGCAAGGCAGAAGGGTAGACATACATCATGGGGTCAGAAGTTCAGATAAGGTTGAAAAAACATGCTTTGCAGGATACATGGCTTAGGAGACAAAAACTTACTCTTGTGGAGTTTGAAGATTTAGTAACAGCATATGACAATGTGGCTCCTGTTTTGGTTTCACACACCTAGCTACATGCTTTCTTATACAGCCCAGGACCACCTGACCGGGAATACTACCACCCAAAATGGACCAGGCCCTTCCACATCAATCATCAATCAAGAAAGTACCCTGCAGGCTTACTTGTAGGCTAGTCTGGTGGGGTGTTCTCTCAACTGAGGTTTCTTCTTCTCAAATGACTCTAGCTTGTGTCAAGATGACAAAGAGAAAAACTAAAACACAACACGTATACATGTACACACATATAATTCAGGGTATAGTTTGAAATTTAAAAGACCAAGAAAGGGTAATATTAGAAAATGAGGGGGGCCACAGGTAGACAAAGAGACACATGAGTCATGAAAAAAGGATGTAAAACTATTTTTTCTTCTAGTTTCAACTCCATCAGCATTTTTTTTTTCTTTATGTGACAGATAAATGAAAAAAGTGCAGTTGAAGGGCTGGGCAGATTGCTCAACAGTTAAGAGCACAACTGTTCTCTTGCAAAAAATCAAAGTTCAGTTCTCAGCCCTCACACTGGCTGATTCACAGCCACCTGTAGCTCCAGCTCCAGGGATTCCAATACCCTCTTCAGCACCTTCACTGAGGAATGCACAGACACGGATACACACGAGCACATATATAATTCAAAAAAATAAAATTAATTTAAAAAAAATGGAAATTGATAGTTCAGGTGTAAAACCCTAAGCCAACCTGGATTGTGCCAGACTGGCTATTCTAAGTGCATAGCCTTGGAACCGAGTCATGTGAGTCATGTTAGAGTGGTTTCCTTAGGCTATCTGTGAGTTAATTAGAAACAATGTAATTTTACTTAATGAAAGGAACTCGTGTGCTTTACTAATCCTCTGGGTTCATCTCAGTCCAATCAAGCTGACGGTCAAGACCAACCTCTATGCCCACCAAGAGCCCATCCATGACAAGAAGGGGAGGAGCAGAATGAGTAGTGAGTAGGAAGCACTTTCTCTTTGAGGTAAAAAGTGACTCTGGAAGTTGTATATTGCCCTAAATTACACTATTTGTGTCAGTTAAAAGCACACACCCTACGGTGGCTCATGGATTTCCTGTTGGCTGTTCTGTTAGCAAAACCATAATACTGTCTGCTGACAGAGAGATCCTGCTCAGTGGGCCCATTGCAGTTCCCATGGGAGATGGTTTAGATGCAAAAGTCAATAGACGATTTTCCTTGTTAAGGAGAACCACTTTTCAGGCTCATCAGAAAGCAGTTATAAAGCTAGTGTCCTGGGCGTCTTTTCAATGTTTCAGTGCACTCTTCAATGTTGCTTATAATATATTGCTTACAAATTAAAGTCCACTAAGAGAGAAAAATAATTGAATTGCTCTGCAATAAGCCTACTTAAAACAAGACAGCTTATACCAGAATTTTTCTGTGATCACCCACTCTCGGAAAAATAATGTCTTGTTATGAATCCCAAGTTCCTAATACAGATTTTTAAAGCAGTATAAATAAAATACACACACACAATTGTAGGACCAACAAGATAGCTCAGTGAACAGGGGCACTTGCCACCAAGCCTGGTGTTCAGCACCAACCTATGTTCAACCCTGAAGACCCACATCAGAGAAAGAGAGATTTAACTCTACAAGTCTGTTCTCTGACCTCTACATACGGTACTAAAGCACTGTAGTAAGTGCAGCTGAAGGGGGAAATAGCAGCTATCTGGTATGGAGCCCTGACTGTCCTGGAACTGACCATATAAGCCAGGCTGCTCTGTACTCTATGGTAAGCTTCCTGGGTGTTGGAGTTCACATTTCAAGCAAATGTTACAATTTCCGTGTCACATGGGGCTGTTTGAGCTCCTGAGTTCCTCATAAACTCTTGTTGTAACTTTATTCAGGGACTCAGCCTAAAGACAGCAGAATAGACATAAGACAGCAGTTCAGTAAATAAAAAACTTGCCAGGTGAATGTAGAGACCCAGTTGGGAGACTTGGTGCCCATACAAAAGCCAAGCACACACAGTAGTCTGCCTATAAAAGATAAAGTCTTTTCTCTAGCAAGGTTGCTAGATAACCTGGGCAAATCTGTGTGTGGGCTTCAGCTTCAGGGAGAGAACCTGCCCCAGACACTCAGAGAATAAAATAGAAAGAGATTGAGAAAGATACCCAGTGTCAAGCTCGGGCCTCCGTGTTCACTGGCATCTGCACAAATAGACATCCAGTGTGTGTGTGTGTGTGTGTGTGTGTGTGTGTGTGTGTGGAGAGAGAGAGGAGGGGGGAGGAGATACAGTGACAGAGAGAGGCAGATCCAGGCACAGAGAGAGACAGAAAGAACAGTGGTTCTTTCTGAAACACTTCAAACATCTGAAAGGTGTTTGAAGACCTTTGATTATTTGATGCTGCTTTTTTGGGTTTTAAGGCTTCTGTGCCCACCTCAAAAACCTCTAATGAGAATTTGAGACGTGGATCTGAGACTACACTGTAGGTAGTTTCTGGTGAATCGTATGTGTGTGGTACTGGACATTTACACTTTCAGGATCTATTCAGCCCTCTAGATACTGAGGCTGGCTCTGCAGACACACTGCCATTGTCTTGGGGACCTTGGCTATTTTCTGCCAATGAGGGATTCTAGCAACACTAGGGAGAGACTAGAAAGCGTCTGGAGGGACCAAAACAGGCCAGCGCCCCTCTGGTGTGCCTACTGTCCAAGGAAGTGCCACCCAGCTACTTGTCTCCACCCCCAAAGTTCTGATTGTTCCTAATAGCCCTTGGTTCTGGATGCCACTTCTTTACATCTCTGCCAGCCAGCATGGTGGCTCTCAGAGCACCAGCGTTTTCTAAGTCTCAATTCCAGCTCCACTGGGGCTCATCATCCTGAGGAAGCAGCATATCCAGCTTCACAGTGGCAGCTAGGTTCACACACCTTGCTCTGTGTGAGGGACGGTTTCCTTCCCTGCCTCTTTCTATGTAGGAGCTCCTGTGCCCTTTCTGTTCTCCCATAGATATATAACTAACCCTCCATGTAAACCCTGTGTTGAGATCATTGATGTAACAGACACACACACACACACACACACACACACACACACACACAAGAGAAACTAATTCTTTGAGTGCTGGTGGCTTGGGAGATTGGGGATGCATTTCCCTATGGTCTCCCTCAGTTATCAATTGTTCAAATTCATATTTTGGTAGCAGTGAATAAGTGTGATGCTGTAACATCAAACACTGTGTTTTATGACATTAAAATTTTTCTAAAAGCTTCAGGTTCCAAATGAGCTTGTTACAAAGTTTAAAATTTTATTGTTGAAAGTGACAGATGAAGAAAGAAGATGGAGAAAAAAAAAAGAAAATGAAAGTTTCTATGTTTTGTTTTGAGGTTAAAAAAATTAGTCTCATTTTTAGAAAGAATTCATGTATGAGACTTAGAACAAAGAAAAAAATCCTCAAAAAAACTTTTGTTCATCTTAAAGATTTCCATGGAATGTAGTGCATGAATTATCTGCAAGAGAAAAATAATTAAGCTTTGGCTTTATACATAAGAATACCCATGATTGGTATCCTTACCCACTTTTTTATTAAATTTTTATTTTTTTTATTGATTACAGTTTATTTACTTTGTAGCCCAGCTGTAGCCCCCATCCTCTTTCCCTCCCAATTCCACCCTCCCTCCCTCACCTCCTCCCTGCCCCTCTCTAAGTCCACTGATAGGGGAGGTCCACCTCCACTTCCATCTGACCCTGGCTTATCAGGTCTCATCAGACTGGCTTCAATGTCCTCCTCTGTGGCCTCGCTACAGGTAGCATTGGTGGTTCAGTGATAGAATTCTCTCCTGTCTTATGCACTTCTTGAAAATGACTCCCATCTTCTTTCGCACTTGAAGTGTTTGTTTCCATCCACACTTTATCAGCCGACTCCCGCCTCCCTGCTTTGACTCATCCTCTTCTGTCTGCAGATACTTGTTGAATATGCAAATATCTAGAGCAGCCTCGCATTGGGGACCCAACATACCCTGGAACTGGCTTGCCTTGCCCTCTGCTAGGCCACCCGAAGGCCCAGTTTCTTCCGAGTGGCCATGGCACTTCTTCTGTGCACACATTTTACATCAAACGTTGCCTGGGTGCAGTCTTCCCTTCTGGATCATAAACTCTTTGAGGACACACTATGTGTCTCACATACCCTGCCAGCTCCCCTTTATCTCTCACAGAACTTTCATAGAACCAAAACTAACACGCTTTTGAGAGTGGGTAAACGGCCCAATGAATGGACATCTATTTCCTGAGCTGTTCCTTCTTTTTGTTATAGTGTAGCTACGCCCAACATTTCTACAAACACAGTCTATAAGCATCTAAAATGCCTTCTGTGATGGAAACAGTGTGTCGAATAATATTTTTTACTTTGTCTTGATCCGCATGTGCAGAATGTATGGCAGGCTGAGCAGCAAACAGCTTAGACAGGCACGGCTTTTAGCTCAGGGTTTCAGCTTCTGTTTGGTTTCTTGGTCTTACACACTCAGGAAGAAGATGACAGCGGCAGGACATGCGTAGGGTCTCATTTCACAGGAAACAGGAATGGGAGACAAGGAAGGGGGCAGGTAAGAGTCAGACTTCCACAGCATGCCCCCATGGATTTATTTCCTCCAACTAAAACCCCACCTCCTAAAGTTTCCACAAACCCCTAAAAGTACTGCCAGAAGCCCAGCATGGTGGAGAGCTACCTTTATCCCAGCACTCGCCCAGGAAGCAGTGGCAGATGGAGACCCCGTCTCAGCAAATAAATAGTTTCAGAGTGCAACCAGTTCGGGTTAAGGCATTTAACTCGTGGGGCTGTGGGGACGTCGAGCTTTCAGACTAACCACTCACTGCATAACGTTGCCTATAGGTTGCGCATCGCAGTGCTACCTCGGGAATAACTTTTACCTTTCCCTGACAAAACTGAGGCTCTAAGAACTTCACTAACCTCCCGGTCACACGGTGAGACAGTGATTTTCCAGGAGTCTGACAGGTGCTCTTTTCACGGACACTGCACGGTCTTCTCAGGAAGTTGGTGATGATGACAAAGATGAGCTCACCTGACAGACTGCTCTTTTTCTCCTTCGGAGATTCACTTCCACACCAGGAAGAACCCAAAGGAGTGACTCACAATTCCCAGCAGCGGTGCCAGCTTGTGTGCAGCAGTTCTGGCCATGAGTGTGATGATCACGCCAGGGAGTCAGATGCCGGCTGGATTTAGAACAGGATCTAAGGGTCACAAAGGGAAACAACAAGCCTGAAGGCCGTTGCTTGGACTGTGGCTCTTGAAGCATCTCTCCCCACCCTCTTCCCAACCAGGAGCATGGCTACCAGAGGAGGAAGGACTGCAAGTGAGAGGTAGGTGGGGCTCACTCCCTTCCCCTTCTTCCCACCCTGAAAACACCCGTGTTACTGGCACTCTCTACAGATGACTTATGGCCTAGACTGTGGCTCATAATAATAATTTAAAAAAAAATTAACAACTTTATAGAGCATTCATATACTTCAGATATCGAGTTTTTTTCCTAGGGTTTAAATGATAGTATAGTATTAACCTTTGTGGCTTACAGGTCTATAGTAAATCACAGCTTTAAAAAAGTGAGACAGAAGGATTTCAAGTTCAAGGGCAACCTGGGCAACTTACTGAGATCCTATCTCAAAACTCAAAAAAAAAAAAAAAAAAAAAAAGGAAGGCTGGAGATGCATGGGAGAGCACTTGCCTAGCATTGGTGAGGCCCTGGGTTGAATTTTGGAGATGATAAATAATAATCTCTCACCTCTGTCTTCTTGCTGTATGATACATAAAAGACATCTGATTATAAGACAAATACTGGATTAGAACAAAGATATAAATAAGCAGTTCCTTCATCAGTTAAAGTTAATATTATTGCCCAAACTTTTAACCAAAGTACTGGCCAAATCATTTCCTGTCTTCCCCCACTGCGCCCCTTCCTATTTCACCTCTCTTCCACCTTTTTGTTGACAATCTGAGCTTCCCTTTCTGCCCCTCTCTCCTACAGCTCTCCTCCCCTTCTTTCCCTTTGTGGAGAAGAATTTGACGAGAAGTCATTCGTTTGCTGCCTCAGTTACTAAGCTTTGTTTGAACAGCCTGTCCTGTTTGCAGAAAATGAGATTTCTAATGAACCAAGGCTGAAAGAGTTACCCATTTTGTTGCTTCCCAAGGTCACTCTAACAACAGAATATTAGGTTCAGTTTTTCTGAGCTATGCCCCACCCACCCCCATCTTATGTCAGAAAAACACACGTACTTATTAGGAGTTGGAACTGCTAACAGCCCAAAAATTAATTGACTGTAAATATAAAGCAGGCATCCTGGCTCGTGCCTATAAACCTAGTACTTGGGAGGCTGAGACAGGAGAATTGCTGCAAGTTCCATGGCTTAGATGATGAGATAAAAAGGGAGGCATCAGCAGTCAGTATTTCACATTAGAGAGGTGGGATATTTTGCTATTCTAAATTATTATGTAATCTGGCAGTTCACTATGATTTTGGTACCTTTTATAGGACTATGAGCAATGTTTTACTTTTTTGACAAAAAAAAATTAGCATCATGAAGATTAACTGTTTCTTGAGATTTCACAAATATAACAGTATGGATTTCTAAAAATTAGAAAAAAAAATCAATCCAAACAACTGGCAGAGAGAAGTCACACTGGAGCCATGCAAAATGATGTAATGATGAAACACAATCATTAAAGCAGCCACAAGGTTAATTACTTAACATGCTTTTTCATCTACTGGAGTCAGCAAATTATCCCAAGGTGAAGAAAGGGTAGCAGTGGAGCCTTGTCAGAGGAGAGCCGTGGGACGCAGCTACAGACAAAGCCAGCCTGAGAGACAGGCCCAGAAGCTCAATATTGAACTCACAGTGTGATCCTGGAAGACATCCAGGAAAGGTGTGCCTGCCTTTTGTTTCCAAGTCTATAGTTTAGCTGGATAGTCCCGGATGTTCCAGGTAGCTCGTAAGCCTTCCGCACCTGGACCCAAATGTCTGCTTGCTAAAGCAACACACCTGTGGCCAAGTTTGATGAGTTGAGTTGAGTTGGATCACTAGGACTCCTGTGGAAGGAGATCACTGATTTCCACAAATTAAAGATATTTACATTGTAATTCCTGAAATTTGTGGTTATTTTAAAAAAGACATCCTTGAGTGGAGCTGGAACCAGCCTTGGTGGCATATGCCTATGACCCCAGCACTTGGGCGCCTGAGAGAGGAGCATCTCTAAGTCAAGGCCAGCTTGTCCTACATAGGCAAGCCTCTTGCCTATAGGCAAAGCAAATTCTCGGGGGGAGGGGAGATATGATAATGTAAAATAAGATTTTTTTTTCCTTGAAGGATGAAACTATAGTTTCCTATCAATTAATAATTAGTATATTGTATATCTAATATGTGCCTTATATCTCCTGTGGAACCAGGGAGCGTCAAAGCACTAATAGAAATCACCAATGCTGTCTTTATAGAACTACTGAATGACCAACTGACTTAGTGAAAGAGATATGGTGGCTTATGCCCATAACAGAGAGCAGGAGATATAGTTAGAAGGATCACAGTGTGAGGCCATGGAAGGAAACAAAGAAAGGAAAAAGAAGGGGGAAAGGGTGGGAGAAGCAAGAGGGTGAAGAAAAGAAAGAGACATCAAAATAATTGTCATTAATTTTCTGCTTTAAATGACTTTATAGATTAAAAGAAAATAGGAAAATACATATTTTGGCACTAATAGGTCCTTGATCTCATGCTGGGTTCCCCCCTCCCCAAGGAGAGTGCTAACAAAACTATGGAATTTGTTGTTTCTTCTTAGCTATGAGGCTCTTTCCTAGTTCTATCATTTGTGTTGTTAATGGACTGGAGTGCATGGTTTACAAAGCACAACAAGGGAGAATAACTGAGCCTTACATTCTAGAGCTGGATTCAAATTGTAAAGGACCTTGTACAGCTGGAAGACCTGTCCTAAACAGACTGAAGAGCAACTCTATTGATAAATGTGTAGGGGGACCACAATTCAGTTTTGTAAACCACACAAACTGTAGCTACAGTTTGTAACTGAGGTGATGACAATGGAAATGAAAACGCAGAGGAAACAATCTGTATCCATGCTGCTGAGCAGTCTCTTCCAAGCCAAGGGTCAGAGCTAGAAGAAAGTGGTCTTCAGAGGGAATCTGGCCCTGAGCTTCCATATCTAAGAATGATCTCCATGCAATGGAAGTAAATGGCCCAGAAGCTACCCTAACACATGCCCAATTTGAAACTGGGATTGGTTAAAGTTGATACACCCAGTACTAATAAAACATTTTTATATACAGTTGGGTGTGATGGCATATGCTCTTAATCCCAGAACTGTGCAGGCAAAGACAGGTAGATATCTATATAATCAAGGCCAGTGTGGTCTACATAGGAAGTTCCAGGCTAGCCAAAGCTACAAGTAAGAACTTATCTCAAAAAAAAAAAATTTTTTTTAAGTATTAAGTTATATATGTAACATTGAAACAAGTTTTTAAGCCAGGCGTGGTGGCACACATCTTTAATTCCAGCACTCAGAGAGGCAGAGGCAGGCAGATCTCTGTGAGTTTGAGGCCAGCCTGGTCTACAAAGCAAGTCTGGGACAGCCAAGGCTATACAGAGAAACCTTGTCTCAGAAACCAAAAGGAAAATGAAGGAAGGAAGGAAAGAAGGAAGGAAGGAAGGAAGGAAGGAAGGAAGGAAGGAAGGAAGGAAGGAAGGAAGAAGAAAAGAAAAGGAGGAGGAAAAGAAACAACTTTTCAGGCAATAAGACACATAGACATGGTCCCTGTGAGTAAAGAGTAAGGGAGGGCTTGGCAGTATTTAAACCAGAACAATAATGTGATTTTCTTATCGTCTTAAAGGTAAGGAAATTACATTTATAATATTAGTGCCATTTTCCCCTTGTGTATATGCCATTGTTTCTTCACAGTTGAATTATAAGGTAAACTGAATGTAATACAAACAAAATAGAAATGTTTTTTAAAGGAATGAGTCCTAGAGCAACCCCAAAACACAATAGCCTGAAATGAACTAGTCACAGAGAGTGTGCCCACATATATCAACGATCAGAAAGCTGACAGCCTCTCAGAACATTTGGACTAGTTAACAGTCAATAGCCATGTTTATTTGGGGCATGGGTCATGTTATCACTCCATTTTGCTGGCACTTGAGAGCTAGTCGCAAAGGTTTAAGGACGTTTTTCTAATGTCACAAAGGGTACATTATACAAAAAGACTGAATTAAAACAATCATGTTAAAAAATATCTGACCCCACAGACCTCTTACAAAATGAGCCCTCCTCATTTTATCTATAATTTAATCCAGACTTAGATGTGAATGGTTGATTTATAGTCTCCTTTATAACATTAGTGTTAACTGAGTTTTAATCTCAAGGATAATACATGCTCAGAAGCAACTCCTACTTTACAGAAAGGAAGCCCCACTATAGGGAAAGGCTAGCTGGTTGTTATTTACTGTTTGTGAGTTTTCAGTCAACCTTTCATGGAAGGATCCTGCAATCTATAGATTCAGCAATCATGGAATCAAAATTGCATACAACTGGACTGAAACATAAAAACATTTTCCTTGTCTCTATTCCCTAAATCATCAGCATAGCAACTATTTACAAAGCATTTACATTGGATTCAGAATGCTAAAGGTTACCTAAAGTGCATAGGATCTGTGAAGGTTCTACACAAATACACCACTTATAATGAGCCTTGCACATCCGGACTTTGGTATCTGAGGGAACCCTAGATCCAGTTTCCCTGAGGAAACAGCCAATGTTTATACAACTACTTGACAGTCTTAACATCTGAGAGCTTCATTGTAACATGAAATTCCCCCTAACCCAACCCAGACCTGAAAGTCTCCCCTGAGCCCGAGGCACACAGAGTCATGGGTTCTACTTACTAGGAAGTGCTTCCATGGCCCTCATTTTTCCTTTGCAGTACTTCTCTTTGTAAATGTTTTTGGAATGAATAAGCTAGTATCTTGCGTTAACTAATGCCTAGTGCATTATTTTACTTGGTGGTGACAAGGACAACCATGGTGAAGACAACGTCTCCCAGGCTCAAGCCAATTAGATCAGAATCTCAGGGGAATGGCATCTTGACATACTGTTTTCTGTGATCTCCAGGGGAAAGCCACTGTCTTAAAGGACCTCCAAAGAAGAACGCCAACTGGCTGTGCTCCAAAGCTAATTCACCCTCACCTTTAAATCTGATGGAGTTCATTTCTTTTTCAGTCAAAAGTGAAGGTTAATTAATTCTACTAAAATCCATTAATATCTCTGTCTATGGACTAAACCCCTGAAGGAATAAAGACCCTCACTGCTGGTTGTTTAGAAAAGAGGAAGAAGGGGCACTTTCTGCACTTTGAGGACACTTCAGTAGTCAAAAGGAATCTGAGAATCTTAACTGCAGGAAGGAGAGGGTGGGCCAGCCCCACCTTTGGGATATAGGCAGGCCCAGACAAGGACTGTAAAAAGAGAAGGCAAAAATTATGTCATAAACAAATATCACTTCCATCAGGACTAGCCTTATTCAGCTAAATAGAGATTAGTAAAACAGAAATGTAAATTATCTCTGGAATAATTTTGCAAAATAGTAGGGAAACTTTTATGTTTGCTGACAAATACACATGCAAATTTTCAAGCACTTAATCACCACCTTTAGAGTTCTTCGGAATCTGAGCTGAGGTGTTCCCTGCTAGTCAGGCAGGTTGCTCTAAAGAGGGTGTTTTCCAGGTTTCCTGCCAGAGGCCCAAATCAGTGAGGAAAATGGAGAGCTGTTCCTGCACTTCCTTTAGCTTCAAGGTTTCAAGAAATTGTTTCAAAACCCCTCAAATACTGTTAATTGGTTTCTAGTCACCATGAAAAAAAGGACAGACATGAAGGAAAAAAAAAAAAAATGAAGCTGAATAATATTGAAACTGAATTAGAAAAGATGGATATCCATTAAAATGTAATAGAAGTTAAATTAAACCTTCAATTGAAGAAATTTAGCAATAAAACTACATGCGCTAGTATTTAAGGGTAGTTTTGTATCAACACCAAATAATTTATAGGACTTGGAAATTTGGTCCAAACAGATAAAATACTTGCAGAAAACAAGACACAGCGTGGGGTGAAAAATGAAGAGTTGTTGTGGTGGAACACACCTTTGAGCCCAGCAGAAGGAACAGTGATTCAAGGTCATTCTCAGTTACACAGTGAGAGGCCAGCTGGGCTATGTGAAACTCTGTATCTAACAAATACAATTAAAAAACAAAAGATGGAGAACATATTTGGAAGGCAGTTCAACAATATTATTTTTAGATACAATGAAAATATGCTAAAGAATATTTTCCTACAATAATAATTCAAAAATGTTTGCTGTCCAGAGTTGTCTGAGAAGCTAAATACACCAGACTCCAGACTCCCTTTTCCATAGCTATGAACTCAGACATCTGAAGACATTATTTTGCCATGAGTTCCCTGAGAAGCTAGTATCCCGACTATGTGAACATCTCTGTGAGAACAGATTTAGAGGACTGAGCATATTCTACAATGTAGAATCTATTTGAAATTAAAGAATTAATAAGATTTACAACAAAACAAGGAACAATTCCATGAATACCACTGACCCACGACCTAACTTGAAGAGTTTCATGTCCCAATGAGCTTGTAGCCACCTATATGTCCTTTGGGGATTTAGTTCATTTTCCAACCACAACTGTGGCAATCACTGTCTCTCTCTTTTTTTTTTTTTTTTTTTTATGTATGATCTCTACACTGCTCTGGCATTTACAAGGAACAAGAACCAGGAAATCTCAAAGATAGTAGTCAAAGGACTAAGTAGGAAATGTTCTAAAGACATTCAAAGAGTCAGCAAATATATTACGTGAAGGAATGTTCAGACTTCCTGGTAGTCACAGGCACAAGTTGTTATAGGTGTGGGTGGTGAGCAGCTGAGGTGTCGCACAACGCCAAGTGTTGGAGAAGGGGCCATTTACACAGCCTTCGGGAAAACAACCTAGAAGCCTAGCTCCGTGCAGAAGGCCTTCAATCCCAGCACTCAGGAAGGCAGAGGCAGACAGATCTCTGCGAGTTTGAGGCCAGCCTGGTCTACAAAGCAAGTCCAGGACAGCCAAGGCTACACAGGGAAACCCTGCTGTCTCAAAAAAAACAAGAAAGAAGAAAAAGAAAGAAAGAAAGAAAGAAAGAAAGAAAGAAAGAAAGAAAGAAAGAGAAAGAAAGAGAGAAAGAAGAGAAAGAGAGAGAAAGAAGAGAGAAAGAAAGAAAGAAAGAAAGGAAGGAAGGAAGGAAGGAAGGAAGGAAGGAAGGAAGGAAGGAAGAAAAGAAACCTAGAGTTTCTTGTTCAAGTAGATATAGCTATAGATTGTTGTCCTGTTTTTTTCCCCAAAAAAAAAATGTTTCACAGACATTGAATCCGTGTTTGCTTAATGTGATTTGTAAGGATTTTTCTTTTGGAGGTGGGTGTTGGGCTTTTTGTGTTTCATTTCATTTTGTTTTGAGACAAGGTCTCTGTATGTAACGTGACTGTCCTACAACTGACTATGTACAGCAGGCTGTGTCAAATTCACAGAGATCCTCTTGACTCTGCCTTTCAAGCGCTGGAATTAAAGGTATGCACCTTCACACACAACTTTTTATTTTCTTGAAGATGACAGTGAAAGTTAGAGAAATTTTATGTCCATGACTAGTGAGTGGATGAGTAAAATGTGGATGAGTTACCAGCCAGCAAGCAGTTGGAAGCAGAAAACAAGGCTCATACAGAAACATAAGACTTTTTACCCCCCCTTTTATTTTTATTAATTACATTTTATTCACTTTGTATTCCTCCATAAGGCCCTCCCTCCTCCCCTCCCGATTCCGTCCTCCCCTCCCGATCCCATCCTCTCACCCCCTTCTTCACGTATGCCCCTCCCCAAGTCCACTGATAGGGGAGGTCCTCTCCTTTCTTCTGATCTTAGTCTATCAGATCTCATCAGGAGTGACTGCATTGCCATCTTCTGTGGCCTGGTAAGGCTGCTCTCCCCTCAGGGGGAGGTGATCAAAGAGCAGGCCAATCAGTTTCTGTCAGAGGCAGCACCTCTCCCTCCCCACCCCCTTTTTAAATCCAGTCATGGTTCTAAAATACTCACCTACAAAAGAAACTTTTATTCACCTGTTTCAGTTGTTGGGAGGATTATTGCCTCTGTCTGCTAACCTAGGCCTAGTCCTAGAAGCTTCTAGCCTCAGTACAATTTAATCTAGGCCTAGAATGTTTACAGCCTCTTGAGACTTACTACTGAATAAATCCAAACTTTATGGTTCTGAGCTCAAGGCTGGCTGGTTCAACTCAGCTGTTCTGGCTCAAACTCCTCTCCCAGCTGACTTATTCAATCTGGCTTTTCTTTTGGCTTCTGAATTGATCTGCTTGGCCTCAAATTAACTCCAGCAATCTGTTCTAATCTTCTGGCTCCTTCTCATTCTTAGGCTTGTTCTGTGTCTGGCTTGTCCTCTCAACCTATCTCCCATTCTGTGTTACTTCCTTAAAGCTTTACTTTCCTCTGTTCTCAGTGAGAGTTGACTGTACCCTATTCAGTCAAGTCTTTCCCTGATTCATCACTTTTTCTGCCACTCAATTAAATATCACTTTCAAACATGGGTCCTTCCTTCTATAAACTAATTTTACCTTTATTGTTTGGGATTAAAGGTGCATACCACCATACCTGGACCTAAGCTTTTCTTTACCTGAAACTTGTTCTATAACAGGCTGGCCTTAAACTCAGATCTGCTAGCCTCTGCCTCCTGGATTAAAGTGTGTCTGTATTCCAGCTAGATCACACAGATCTGGAAGGTCTTTGAATATGATCTTTTGCCAGAGCAGCCATGTTCAGAATTAAAATTCTTTTATATACACCTTTAATCTTAAGCCCAGCACTTGGAAGACATAGGCAGGTGGCTCTCTGAGGATTTGAAGCCAGCCTTGTCTATTTAGCAAGTTCTAGGACAGCCAGAGTTACATAATAGAGAGACCCTATCTTAAAAATAAATAAATAATTGAATAAATAAATAAATAAATGCAAAACAAGACTCCTATCATAATACCATTTGTATAATTTCAAAAATGTATTCCAAATGACAATATACACCAACTATACAAAGTATTAAGCAATGGAAGTTTTGAAATAGGAACATACAAAAGAACAAAAAAGAAACCAGTCAAAGATGGATGAACAGCGTGCCACAGCCTGAGTGCAAGAAAGCCCACCTGAGTCCATATCAATTAAAATAATCTATAGCACATCCTACACTGCGACGGCCTTCATGGCAGCTCTCCATCCATCCGTATCCCTGTCTCCCGCCTCTGTATCCCAGAAATATTTAATGATCAAATTTTCTTTTGACAATTTTCCAGATTTGCAATTTTGGCAGTCTTTTGCAAACCTTTGATTTGTACTGGTAGACTCAAATCCGAGACACAAAGGAACCCAGCGCAAGTGATAGCGAGGCCAAAATGTTAGGGTGTGTATTTCTAGCCTCTTCTTACATGGCACCTTGGAGTAATTGAATTGACACTGAGCAGCTAGACACCATCATAATGGCATCTTCCCCTTTTTTAAATTCAAATTTATTTTTTATAATTTTTTCACTTTACATCCTGACTGTAGCCCTCTCCCCATCTCCTCCCAGTCCCCCTCCCCCTCCCTCTAGCCTCTATTTCCCTCTCCCCTATTCCTCAGAAAGGGGGAGCCCTCTTCTCCTATCATCTGACCCCAGGCTATCAAATCTCATTAGGACTTCCTGCACCAGGAGCTCCACCAGGAGACCAACAAAGCCAACAAATCTGGTCTCAGAGAGGCCTGCAGAGACTGATGCACCAGCCAAGGACCATGGGTGGAGAGGACCTAGATCCCCTGCTCAGATGTAGCCAATAGCCAACACAGTCTCCATGTGGGTCCCCTAGAAAGGCATCTCTTAGTAATTCCTTTTACCTTCAAATTTAAGTAACATATGAAGTCAAATACTTGATGGTTATTTCCTGTTGCTCTGACATGCTACCATTCCTTACCAAATTCTCAATGGAGTTGAGAATGACTCTGATTCTCCCGCCTTGACCTCCCTGGGTTCAGTCCTCAGGAACTCATTAAAAACAAACACAATGGCACATGCCTACAATCCCAGCACTGGGGATGTGAATGCAGGGGAATCAGGAGTTGAATGTTACCCTTGGCTACATAGAAAGCTAGAGGCCAGCCTATGCTAGAGATCCTACCTCAGCATAAATTAGTGAGAGAACCGTTCATCTGCTGTGGTAGCTAGTTTCCATTAGCCTGAGCATTCTGCATATGAAGTGCAAGTTTTACCCCTCAGAAAACCCCTCAGTCCCACTCTCTTTTCAGACCACTTGCATGTTAAAAGTAAATGGGACTCCTACAGCAGATTGCACCCCGACCCCATCATACTGTGTTTACTTCTTGGAATATATTAGATGACAGAATTTTCATATTAGAGTAATTGGATCCTTGTTTCCAGTCTAATCGTCCCACTAAAAATCAACTCTATGATAAACGATCTTATCTACCATATTCACCATGTACCTCACACCGTGAACAGACCTGCCAGGAACAACAATAGCTGTCCATACAACAAAGGCCAGTTTTGACCTAGGAACCTGAGAAAGATGTTACGGCTGTGCCTACTCAGTGGGCTGGTTCCCCAGCAAGAGCCCAAGACTTACACAGAAAAGACCCCAAAGTTTTCCCAAGAGATGTCAGGGAGCCAGGCAATGGCTGCCAGTGAAATGAGACTAATAATTACATTCTCCTGCCTGGCTCCACCTTGCTTAATTTCTCGCACCACTCAGCGCTCTAAACAAAGCAGACTTCTTTGAAATACTCAAGCAAGGTAGATCCCATTTCACTCTCCATGTTGTTTTTATACACACGCAGCAACAGTCCTTTGTTATCCACTTTTTAGATGACTAAGTTAAGTCCTTTACACATGAAAATAAAAGTCTAGGGTTTTATTTATTTATTTGTTTGTTTATTTATTTATTTATTTGTTTGTTTGTTTATTTTGTATTTCAATTATCTAGTCTCTTCCCCAGAAACCTGCCTGCCTCCTAACCACCACTACCACTGCTTGGAAATCCCTAGCTACTTCACAAAAAAAGAATCCTCTAAGTGTTATACGTCCTACTTAATGTCATACTTAGTGTTATACTTCCCACTTAAATGGAAAGGTATTGAAATTGTTTCCGTCCCAAGTCCAATGTCAATAGGCTTGTTATAAGGGGATTTTTTTTGTTGTTGTTGTTTTAAGAATTATTGATAATTTAGATTTATGTTGCAAGAAAAGTACAAAAGATTCCCACATACTTTCCACCTAGATTCCCCAGCTATTAGCTTCCGGTGACAGGTTTCACATACCTCTATTTATATACGATACACTGTCATGCTCACTTAACCAGATGCAAGTAAGTTACAGCTGGGATCTGAGTGCTTTAGCATTCTGAAAGGTTCATGGCCTTCAAAGGAAACGAGAATATATGACTATCGAACTCAAGAAAATAGCACTAATATAATTCTGTCTACCCATACCCAGTCATGTGAGTTTTCTTAATATTTCCAAGTAATGTTCTTATAGAAAAAGATAATTCTAGATTAACTTAGAAGTAGTAGTTCAGTCTTCTGTTGGTCGTTTTAAGACTGAGTTTCATGCAGAATAAGCTCTTGTGTACCTAAGGGTGACCTTGAGCTCCAGACCCTCCTGTGTCCACCTGCCGAATTCTAGAGTTGCAGGCATGTGTCACCACGCCTGGCTCGGTAGTTCAGTATTCACTATCTATTATCTTGATGTTTCTGATTAGTACAAGCTAATTGCAACATCCTTTATGTTTTTCTGATACAGTCTCATGATTAGAGTCAGGTTACACACTTTTGCCAGGAATGTCCCCAAAATGACTATTTCTTCTCTATGCATTGCTCAGGAGACATTTGATGCATTTCTCCCATTACTGAAAAAAATGGCTTTGGCCCTTTTGTTAAGATAGCAACTACCAAATCTTTTTTTTTTTTTTTTTTTTTTTTTTTTGCAAGATATAGTTCCTCTGTGTAGCCATGGTTGTCCTGGAATCACTTTGTAGACCAGGTTGGCCTCAAACTCACAGCAATCCGGCTGCCTCTGCCTGCCTCAGTGCTGGGATTAAAGCCATGCACCACCACGCCCGGCTTTAACTACCAAATCTTTATTCTCTAAAATTATTTTTTCTTTGTCATTAATAATTGACTCTGGAACAGTACTTTAAGATTATATAAATACCCAGCCAGTCATGGTAGTATATGCCTTTAATCACAGCCAGCCCTCAGAAGGCAGGCAGATCTCTGAATGTTGAGGATAGCACTGTCTACAAATCAGATTCCAAGACAGCCAGGGCTTCACAGAGAAACCTTGTCTTGAGGGTAAAATATATATATGTGTGTGTGTGTGTGTGTGTGTGTGTATATATATATATATATATATATATATATATATATATATATACATATATATATTAAGAATAAGGCAGATTATGATTGATGGTTGTGCCAACTTTTAATCTCAGCAGTCAAAAGGAAAAGGCAGGTAGATCTTGGTGAGTTTGAGGTCAACAAGAGCTACATCATAAGACCCTGTATCAAAAAAAAAACCTCTCAAAAATAAAATTTAAAAAGATTAACACATTTCTGTGTTTTAATTACTAGACGCATTACTATGTGCCCACATACCCAGCTATTCTGAAGGCCACAGGTTGGGCATGGTGACACACACCTTTAACTCCAGCATCATAAATCTTCAGAGGTGAGAGAAGATCTCTGAGAGATCCATGTCAACTTGGTCTACACGGCCAAGTTCCAGGCCACCTAGGTACACATCGAAGACCGCCTCAAACACAGAACAAGGAAACATTTTGGAAGCTGGGACAGTATAATCATTTAGCCCAGAAATTTGAGACCAAAATGAAACCCTTTCCAGCTCTTAAAACAAACAGGAGAAAAAAAAAGAAATAAAGTGATTGTGATGGCTATTCTTGGTTGTCAACTTGATTACATCTAAAATTAACAAAAATCCAAAAATTAAAGCACGCGTTTGAAATTTTTGCTTAGTCTGACATAGAAAGCTCCACTTCTAATCCCATATCTTGAGGCAGGAAGACCTACCTCTAATCTGGGTCCCACCTTCTGTTAGAAGCAAGGACATGGAAGAAGGAAGCTTTTGCCCTTTGTCTGCTTGCCCTTGCGGTGCTAGCAAGTCCATTCCTTCACTGGGATCCCAGCTTCTCTATGGAAGACCAGCCAAGACACCCAGCCTTGTGGACTGAAAAATTCCAGATTCTTGTAGTTTCCTTCCATAGCAAGCCATTGAATTAGCTGGACTGCAGCCTGTAAATCATTCTAATAAATCCCCTTTATATATATATATATATATATATATATATATATATATATATATATATACATTCTCTAAGTTCTGTTTCTGTAGAGAACCCTGATAGTGATGATAGCTCATTTTCATTTAAAAAATAAGCATACTTCTTTCAAAAATATGTCTCTGAGCTGGGTGTAGCAGCGCATGAATTTAGCTTAATACAGTAGATGGAGTCAAGGAAATCTCTGTGATTCTGAGGCCAGCCTGGTTTACTTATCAAGTTCTAGGCTACTTACTGTAACAAAGTCTCAAAGGAAAAAACAGAAACAAACAAACTGTTCTGTTGCTCCACGAACGTCATGGAGGGGAACCTTAGAATGGGCTCCAAATGTGTATCAGTGTCAGAGTACTTGCTTAGCATAAAGGCAGCCCTGTTCTAGATGCCCAGCATTAAACACACAATTTGTGATGTCACTCTACAGGTTACTCTGGTTCCCTGTTTGTTGTTGAGACTGGCTTTTGGTTTTGATTTTGTTGTTGTTGTTTTCCAATGTAATGGGAGACACTGAGAAATGGTTTATTGAGTCATCAAAACTTTTAATCCCAGCACTTGGTATGCAAAGGCAGGCAGATCTCTGAGTTGAGAGCCAGCTCTGTTCTACAGAGATAGTTCCAGGACAGCAGTGCTATGCCAAGAATTGCTATCTCAAAAACAAAAACAAACAAACAAAAACAAAACCATAAAACAAAACAAAAAAAAATTATGGTGGTGATAGTACATGACTTTAATCCCTGGGAGGCAGAGGCAGGAGGATCTCTGAGACTACAGGGCCAGCCTGGTCTACAAAGTGAGTCCAAGACAGCCAAGGCTACACAGAGAAACACTGTCTAAAAAATGATTTAATTATGTTAAGGGAGGTGAACTGTTTACAAGATTTGGAAACTTTTTAAAATGAAACTGTCTAATTAGCAGGGATCACACTGAACTATCCAGTGTTTTCTTTTGGCATCTGTATCATAGGTCCCAAACATTGCTTTCTTTGGTACAGCTTCTCTTCATGGATTGTAACTATTTGTGATGATTTAATTATCAGAGATAATAGGATTATCCAGGCAGGGGAGGTCCTTGGGAGTATAAAAGGAGCTGGGAAGAGACCTGAACATCACTTAGGAGAGCTGAGACGAGCTGCCAGTACAGAAAAGGGTTCTCTTCTCCAATCTGCAGAAAGAAGGCCTTCACAGAGAGGTGAGTGAACCATTTCAACTGGCCCCAAATAGTCAAAAGATTATCTTAAATTGCAGGACTTAGAAGCTGTGAAAGAGCTCTTTCCAAGGTCTTGAATATTCAACTATATATACATATGCTTTTAAATAATAGTCACTTATTTGTTTGTTTTGAGGCAGGGTTTCTCTATGTAGCCTTGGCTGTCCTGGACTTGCTTTGTAGGCCAGGCTGGCCTCAAACTCACAGAGATCTGCCTGCCTCTGTTCCCTGAGTGCTGGAATTACAGGCATGGGCTACCGCATCCAGCTAATATTTAATGTTAAAATTACATATTTGTTTGTGCTTCATCATTTTTCATTTTTTGTTAACTTTTTACCTTATTCCTGTAAAATATGTAGCGTTATTGATTTCTGGAGTCAAGGTCTTATCACGCAGCCCTGGATAGTCTATTACAGGCTGTCATTAAGCTTGAGAAGATCCTCTTGAGTGCTGAGTTTAAAAGCATTTGCCACTAACACTCAACCTTTTTTATTTTATTGCATTTTGTTTGTGGCAATGTCCCACTATGTAGTCCTGAATAGCCTGGCTAGACTTCATTTTCTATTCAAAATTTTTCTGGTTGTGTGTAGAGCTCAGAGGATTTGTATGGGTAAATTACCTGCTTGGATTCTGGGACACAAAGACTGGGCTCAGTTCACAGGGCTTGCATCTTTTGTCTTTATTTGTTATGCTAATTTCTAAGCCCATAAATCAGTGTTCTTGGAAACTGTGGTGTAAATAGTTGCATAGGAATCATCCTGAGTGCACCAGAATTGTATTTAACTGGTTCTATAATTTGCAAAACAGGAGAAGGTATAGCTACATATGTTGGTTAAATTCAGACTTTTTCAGTATACATACTGTTCAAATTCAAAATTTTTCCAAATCTACAAGCTCCCAAGAACTCTTTCCTATCACTTAATGATGTAACCTGCTGAAACCGCAGATCTACTTTCAACATAAGGTTAAAATGTGGTTTTCAAAACATGTATTCTAAGATCATAAAGTAACAAGACATCATTGGTGACTGATTTTTGTGGTGACTGAATAATTCTCACACAGGTTGGGTCTCTCTGGGTCTGCTCAAGAGTGAAGGCCAAAGGTCACAGTGTTTCCTTATAAACATTTGCAAGGGTGGACTAAAAATAGAGTTGTCACCCAAGAGAGAGTAATTAAAGCTGGCTTAGAATCCTGTTACATGGTGTAACTATTTTAGTGTCTCAATAGAGCTAGGCTTGTCAATCTTCCCTGGAAGTCAGCAAATATTCTAGAACGTGGGTCCTCAAAGAATGACATTGGGGACCCTGTAATTTACTAGGAAAGTACTGCATCATCTCTGATTGAATCAGGAGGAAACCAGAATTTGTTATTTTTGTATACAAGGACAGGGAAGTTAAAACATGTTGAAAATGTATAGAGACTAAAAGCATTCAAGAAATGGTGCTGAACACAGCTCTGCTTAACTATTGGCCAGCATGGGGCTGCAGCTGTAATGGGAAAGTTAACTTAACGTGGGTCATTTAAGAAGTAATTGCTGTAGTTGCTGAAAACAAAGTAGGAAAGGCTCCTAACAGAGCATCCAAATTAGTGGTCTGGTCTTATTTCAATAAGCTTATACGAATAATAGGAAATTCCATTACCAAACTAGAAAATGACATAGACATTTCTTTCCCTTTTATTCTACTTAATGCTTTATATGTTTTTTTAAATGAAAAAGACTAAAAGCACAAATATTCAAATTAACAGATGCTTTGACTGCTCTCAGCAAAGCAATAAAAAGACTTTACAGTTCTCACCAGGAGTGTATTTAGTTACAATTCAGTTCTTCAGTCCTTTTTTTTTTTTTTTTTAAAGTACACTTCATTATGGGAGAATCTTTTTCTATTCTTCTCAAGTTTCTGATCTCTCTTGAAAATGTCAAAGCACATGAAAAGATTTTATTCTTTTCATTCCATTATAATACTGGGAATGTCTGTCTCAGAGATGGGAAATTTTTACACTCTTTAGACTCTGGTCCTTTGTTAGATTATCTTGACCTCACCCCCCTGTGCAGGGTTCCAATAGCACACAAAGGAAACATTCCATTGATATTATACCTTGTCAATAGATATTTTACTTATGTACATTTGCATTGTATTTGGGGACAGTCTTACTCCTGCCTGGGCATCCCAATCATTTTCTTGTTTGATTTTTAGAGATAGGGTCTCACAGTGTAACCTTAGCTGGCCTAGAACCCACTATGCAGGCAAGGCTGGCCTCAAACTTTAAAGATCTGCTTGCCTCTGCCTTTGATTCAATCGCTAGTACCATGAAGTAATTCAAAATATTTTAAAATTTTAATACAATTGAAAATATTTGGAGAGCATCTGAATTACTGCCCAGGGCTCTCATCCTCATCTCTTAAAGCCTTTTAAGGGTAAGTGTGCATGCATGCATGCACATACAACAGCATGTGTGTGGAGGTCAGAGAGAGACTCTCGGAGTTTGTTCTCTCTTCCATCATGTGGATCCTAGGGAGAGAATTCAGGTTAGCAGGCTCTTTCGTAAACACTCTCACCCACTGAGCATCTTACCTAGTTTTCCATTTTGATAAAAGCTATGGAAACTGTGCTACCAGAAGCATTTCTATTGCTGCTTTTGCTACTGATACAATCATAGTTCCTGGAACTCCCCAAAAAATTTTATGCACTCACTGCACTAGAAACAAGGTTTTATCTCCCTGTGTGGCACACCCACTCTGTATTAGAAAGGCATCACATAGGCCATCATCATGCTGCCTTCAGTGATGTTTCCTTCAAACAACAGTGTCTGGGAGCCATAGCATCTCAGGCACCATCCTGAACATCAAACCATCCTAGAGATCTGAGTGCTTATCTCGCACTCTGCAGACCCCAATGTTTTAAAAAGAAAAATGAGTCTAAGAAAGCAGTTTTCAGTTTTGTCTGGCTCGTTTCAGTGGGTTTCTTCCCACCTGTCCTTTTATACATTGTCATAACAATTTGTTGCAATCCTGATAGTGTCAGTAAAATGTGATCAGATAGTATAAAGGAAGTTACTTGAGTTGCGTGGAGAAACAAGGTACATTCCTACTAAGGACTTTTCAACTGAGAAGAGGGACACTTTTCTCTGGCCACTTGGATGGAATGTTTTTCCTATTCTTCCTCTAAAATCGGATGATGCACTCCTTTGAGTTTGTTTGTTTGTTTGTTTGTTTGTTTGTTTGTTTTTAAGACAAGGTGTAACTATGTAGCTACTGGTTAGCCCAGGACTCTGAGAGCTCTGCTTGCCTCTGCATTCTGAGCGTTAGCATTAAAGGTTATGGTCTACCACACCTGGCCCTACTGAGGCTGTTACAGGTTGTAAGTTGTTTGAAGCTGGAGATCCAACCTAGACTTGTATATGCTAAACTAGCTCTCCATGAAGCAACTCTCCATCCCCTGAATAAAAGCAACCCAAAGCCAGCACAGCAGGGTAGGTAGCACCGGCCTTTAATCCAGTGCTCAGAAGGTGGAAAGTGCACCTTGAATGTCCTGTTCCCTCTCCTTCCATGTTTACTAAGTTAAAATTGCAAGTTTGATTTAGTTACTTCGTTGATTTAGTGGTATTCTAAAAATATCTGATCTCTCCCTATTACTCAAAATCTTCAGATGACGCCATTAACTTCCAGATAAAGTCCAGACTCTTCGGCAAGCTATTTAAAATGCACTAAGATTGTGCCCAGCTCTACCCTGTTGCCCTTCTAGCCATTTGAAGTTCATGATTTCCAGCATGTAAGCCCTACTTTCTGAGGCCTCCATAGATTTTGATCCAGTTTCTTTTGCTCAGGATATTCTCTTTCTACACCTCTTACTCCTTGCATCCTTCGCATTAGCATTTCCTCAGCTTTCCTGACTTCTAACAGAGCACTCTGTCTGCTATATTCTGCCGTGCTGGGCGCACATCTGCCTCTCTGATGACATTTATCATATTGTGCTAATCATTTTCCACACTTACTATCTCTTACATTCCATGCTGTTTTAATTTCCTTGTGCTTAACGTTACTTGGCACATGGCAGACATTTAATAAACACTGAGTACATTTTGTGTTAATACTTTGTGTAGATATAGGCTGTTTGGCGACTGCACTGTTGCTTGGTAGGAAACTAACCCTGAGCAATAATATCTGGTATCAGACAATGAGATTACAGAATGAAATCAAGCCAAGGAGGTGTATGTTGGACCTACCGGCCAACTACTACCAATTCTTTACTATTTTTCATTTGTTATAGTCGTGTATTTCTCCTAAGAGTTAATAGCCCATGTCTATATTACTGACAAGAATAGTTGTTTTTTTAATGAGTGATAACTGACTCAGTGACATGGGAACAAATTACTGAGTTTGCACATTCATTTAAAGCAATAAAAACATTCATCTTCTTCGCAAGCAAGCCTTTTTACAGAATATTACAGATCTGACTTTCCAGTAGAGTCATCCTATGATCCTCCTGCCCCAAACACTGAGATTAGAGGCACAGACCTCCATGCCCAGCTCTTATCCCTATACTATGTTTACTTTTTTGGTTTTACAAGACTGGGTTTCTCTGTGTAGCCTTGTATGTCCTGGACTCACTTTGTAGACCAGGCTGGCCTTGAACCCAGATATCTGCCTGCCTCTGCCTCTCCTGGAGTGCTGGGATCACAGGTGTGTACCATCAAGCCTGGCTCCTATGTTTGCTATTTTTAATCTCTTCATCTATATGAAAGTTCCAGTGGGACAGAGACAATAACAATAAGCTAGGACAACGCCTGCCATGTGTTAAGCAGCTATCAAAGACATGTTGGGGTAGAACACGTTTGCTAGACAAAGGGGTGAAAACTGCAGCCTGAGCAGAGGATGAAGTCAGGAGGGCCTAGGACCCAAAGCCTGGTGAACACATTGGTAAAGAGAAAAGCTGCAAAGAATATTTGGTATTAGTAAAGGGATGTGCTAAAAGGAACTCAGGCGAAAAAGTGCTTCATTCTATCTAAATATTGTTTGATTATCTGCTGTGTTTTAGAATTCGCTGGTGCTGGGCGGGTGGCACACCTGTGATCCCTGCACTCAAGCAGACACAGGAGGGTCTTGAGTTCAAGGCCAGCCTGGTCTACAAAGCAAGTCCAGGACAGCCAAGGCTACACAGAAAAACCCTGTCTCAAAAACAAACAAACAAAGAATTCATCAGGTGTGTAGCTCATGCCTTTAATCACAGAACAGGCAGAGGCAGGAAGATCTCTGAGTTTGAGGCCAGCCTTGGCCAGAGTCTAGGACAGCCAGGGGTATTACACAGAAAAACCTTTTTGAGAGAGAGAGATCATGAGGAATCAATAATTACAGTTGGTGTAGTAGCACACACCTTTAATCCCAGCACTTGGGAGGTAGTGATAGGTAGATCAGTTTGAGCTTCAAGCCAGTCAGGGCTACGCAATGAGACCATGTCTTACAAGAAAGAAATTCATGATAGGAGAACTTTCTTTACATTTTTTAATTTTCCAGAGGTTTTTCCACTCATTTTTCCTTATTCAGTGTCCTCCAATGATTGCCAAGTAAATGGCACATGTGTTAGCTGGGATAAAGTATGGCTACTGCAGACTTTTAGTTGTTGAAAAACAGTTGATGTTCTTATGTAAGGATGCCCAGGTGATGCAGCTTTGGTCAGTGGCATTTCACAGCCTAAATGCCAACTCTGTAAATTAAATCTGCCAAGTGCCACCTTTGCCATAGGATGCTTTGCCAACCTCTAACATTTACTTATATTCTGCTCTTTTCCTCTAGCCACACTAAATTCTTCTTTCCTAAGCTATTTTTTGCTTCCTTTCAGACTGGCATAATTCAGCATGTTCTAGACAGTCACATGGAAATTAAAGACCTGCAGATTTCCAGTTCCCAAATGATCTGTATTCAGGCTGCAGAACCACAAGAAAAAATTTTGCCAGGTTTTCTAAAAATAATACTCTCAAACTAGATTTCTTCAGGTACCAGAATGTGAACTACAGGATATGAAAGTGCTAAATTGTGTGGAGCCACAGTAAAAACTTTTCAGCCTGAAGGAAATTATTTTATCACAATGTGAAAAAGACTATCCTCTTGATCTGCCTTGTCATAGCTTGATGTGCACACTAAACTCCCAAGGAAGTATTCTTTACATTAAATAGCAAAGCTGGTTTGAAGACTAGATGAGCAATTTTGAGGTTTGCATTTAAACTTGACAAGGGAAAGAATGCTTATAATGCAAATTGGAATTTTCTTTAACTCTTTAAAGTGTTGAATTCCTGGCTTGGTTTAATTTTAGAAACTGTTACCTCTAATGATTGTATCTGAAAATTTAATATCTTCACTTTAGCCAGGCATGTTAAGATACACCTGGAATATTATTATTTGGGAGTAGAATGAAAAAAGACCAAGACCTCAAGGTTAGTGGCAGCTCTAGACTGAGTCTAAGGTCAACCTACTCCACACAAGAAGACTTTATCTCGAAAAGAAACTCGACAAAAACCACAAAGCCCGAAAAGATGTTTAATATTGATCCACTTGAGTTCATTTATGAGCCTTCCTGTCTATGACATCCTCCTATAACTGAAAGTTCCTATCTTGTCTGACTGGATATAAAACACAATAGTCTACATATCATAGACCCATTGGTCTGTGGACTTGGTATTGAGGTTAGATTCCTTGAAAAGTTTATGGCCACAAACTTAGCTCTTCACTGGAAAATGCTGTCTAAAATTCATTCCGTCAGGAATTTTGACATAGTATTGTGGTTCTATTCATGAAAACATCTATGCCTACAGTAATATTTCCTTTTTTTTTTCCTTTTTGTAAGTACTGGGGATTGGACCAAAGGCCTTGCAAGGCTAACCACCGAGCTGTATCCCCAGCTCTTTTGTTGCTTTTTATTTGTGTATGAGGCTGGAGTGATGCTTGCAGAAGCTAGAAGAGGGCATCAGAGAGCCCAAATCTGGAGTTTCAGAAGGTTTTGAGCTACTCAACACAAGTTTGGGAATCAAATTTGAGTCTTCTAGAAGAGCAACAATTGCTCTTAACCACTCCAGCACCTTTTTGCTTTTTTATGACAGAGTAACACTGAATCCTCTGGCCTCCAATGTACAACTAGACCCAGCTTAAAAAACGCTTGACAAAAAAAAAAGCTTGACAAAAAGAAATAATGATTTACTATAGGGCATGTTTCAATTTTTAGCACTACTAAACATGTACATGTATGTTCATTACAAACTTAAGTACACTGTTTTTCACTTTAGTAATAGTTATTTTAAACAATACTGATAGTGGCCATTGCTGTATACCTTGGTTCGTTTAGCCCTTTCTTAAATTTGGTAATAGGAACTCTGCCCAAGTATCTACACACCTATTCAGCTCTTGCTTCCTGTGTTCCTAGGCTGCTGCTGTCATGTGATCTTTCAGTGAAACAATAACACTTCACTATGTGAATGTTATCACTCAGTCTCTTTCATTGCCACACACACAATCCAATGATTCTGAGTGAAATCTTCCTTTTGTGCACTTGGCATAAATGGAATCATTGTTTACAGATGTGCTGCTTGTAAGATTTTTCTCTATCATCTGGATTTGATCTGTTTCCTTCTGTGGTCTTTAATCTTCCAGGGAGACCTTCCTATCTTCCCGATTATCTTATAGACATTGTTTTTTATATTTGGAATATGCTGATAAAAGCTCAAAGGATGAGTTTTGTTAAGTTGCTTCCAGTGAACTCTTGTTTGGCATAAGTGGTTTTCTTCCATTTAGGGCTTCTGGAGGCTAATCAATAGTTTTTCAAGGTTGTTTTCTTACTTTTCTTAAAGTCTGTTAAATAGAGGTGCTTAAACGTTCTGAGCACAAGTGGATAAGGCCTATTGACTTGGTCCACAGGGATCTCCTTGCTCTGTGCTGGCATAGTTATGCCTGAGAATCAGCAGCTTCAAACTCCTCCAGGACTAGAGCAGATGCCCTCAGCACACCACAGGATACCAAGTAACAGCAGCTGCCAAAGAGATGGGCCATGCCTGCTTTGTGAGAATTTAGTAGGCTAGCCGCAAATCTATAAAGTTTAAGACACATTCTTTGAGCAGCAGAGGCTGGAACTAGGTCCCTTTCTGAAAAAGGACAAGGCGGTCATTCCTTAGAAAAGGATAAGCCTCGAGAGATGATCAGTCCTCCTGAAAGCTAAGGCCAAGCTTCTAGAGCTCTGAGGACAGCTAACTAAAGATTACAGATCAGCACTACCTTCGGTAATTACAGGATCTGTGGATTACTCAGTTCACAGTTTGCATCACAAAGATCCACGAGAAAGCTACCTGAAACACTGGCTCACCTTTGCTTACTATTTGCTGAGTTATGTTAGCTCACCAAATTCCCCTTTCGAAAAGGTGTCATTATTTTGTTTTACTGCGCTGACCAACCTTTGGAGTAAGAGAGGCCAGTTTAATATGTCTAAGTATACTATTATACAAGTTGGCGAAGCTTAATTCCATCTGCCCATATTTTTCCCAAGCTCAAGTTAATGCTTACCCAAAGTCAGGAGTCATATGAAAGGTTTTAGTTCTGTAATACCGAATCTGTCTTCTGTTGACTTCCCTGATCTGCTCAACTTCACTTTACTGTCCTAAGATTTTTCTTTTAATCTTCCTGCATTTTCTTAGGACTTACATAATTTAACCGTTACCCCATTTTACCTCTTTGTGAAAGGATCTATGTCTCAAAGTCTTGATTTAAATGGGTCCCTGGGCAAACAATTTTTAATGACGACAAGTTGCCTTTTTTTTTTTTTTTTTTTTTTTTTTTTTGTAAGTAGACTTACTTTGCTTACAGAGTACACGTTTATAAGAAAGTCTCTAAATAGAAGTGCTAATAAATCCTAAAATGCAGCACACAGAGGACAAGGGCCCAACTTGGTCCTTATGATTTCTGCAATCTAACGTGTAGAAAAACAGGAAACAAAAGCCTTCAGTGTTACTGGAAAGCTGAGTTCTGCAAAGCAGGTAAGGTCCTGTTTACCCTTCCTAGAGCAGAAAGGGTTTCAGAAGATGAAAACTGTTCGTGTATGGCGCAGAAACTATTGCGCCGAAGCTTAGAGGCCTAGATTAAAAGGACACTGGAATAGGATTGAAGAGCAACAAAAGGGGAAAGCTTAGCTTTTGACGCAAAAGAAAAAAAAAATTGCATCAGTCCTTGACAAAGCTGAAGATTTTTTCATTTTAAAAACGCTTCCCCTTAGCCAAAGCTAACCTTTCATTATCTGTGAGCGAGCAGCAGTACAAAGGGTGCATGTGATTTCGAAATCCCACAGTCGAGCCAACTGCAGTTGCCAGCATCAGCAGTTTGGGGGGGGGGGGGGGGGGCAACCAAAAAAGAGAACGGGAAGAAAGACTCGGGGAGCAACTAGGCTTCACTTGCCTCAGAAAAAGAAAAAAGACGCTTCCCGCGTTCAAGGCTCAACTCTGGGAGAGCCTTCCCACGTGCAAGTGCGGGTAGTGACGAGAATCCCCGGTCCCAGCGTGGGGCCGGGCCCGCGCGGTGAGTCACCCGCCCAGCGGTCATGCGACATCAAGATGGGGTGATGACGGAGATTGCGGGGCGCAGGGGCTGCGGAAAGCCGCCGGCCGGCGCGACAGGGCCGCGGCCTCGGGCGTTCCCAGCCGCGGCGAGGCGGAGGCTCGGGAGGCGAGCGCGCTTTCGGAGCGGCGAGGGGCAGCCCGCGCGCCGCGCCATTCAGCAACCGGTTCGCACCGGCGGCCGCCGCCGGCGGTGACGTCGCCGCCGGCCCCGCCCCGCGCCGCGGCGTCCCGCGCCGTGATTGGCCGCCGCCGGTGCGCACGTCCCGCCGGCTATAAAGGGGCGGGCTTGTGACGCAAGGGCGCCTGGGCGCGCGCATTGGCTCTGGGCTGCGGCCGGCTCGGCGACGCTCCTCGGGCCGCTCACTGCATGGTCGTCTGGTGCCCCCGCCGCCTGCATCGCCGCCGCCGCCGCCGCCGCCCCGCGACGCCCACCGCCGCCTGCCCTGCCGCCGCCGCCTGCGCCGCCTCGGGACCGGCTGTATGATTAGGCCACAATCTTCAATGAGTAGACATATTCCTGTGAGTACCGCGGGC
>NW_026585580.1:9182481-9185452 GCF_907164565.1 Psammomys obesus | reverse complement strand
CCCAAGATGGCCTCGGCGGCCGCCGGCCCGCCCGCGCTCGCCGCCGCCCACCCGTGATTGCGGACCTCGCGGCGGTGCGCGGCGCCGCTCAAGCCCGGGCTCGCCCGGCCCCGCGGCGACGCTGCCGGGCCGGGAGCAACAGGAGCCGGCCCGAGCCGCGAAGGCTCCTGTTGAGCGAGCGAGCGAGCCCCGCGCCGTGCCCCCGCCGCCGAGCTGTCATGGACACGGGGTTGCACTGGACCTGCAGGTCTGGGATCGGGAGGGTCGTGCCTTGTGGCTTGCTCTGTTTGCTTAGTGCTGGTTTAATCGGTTGAAAATCAGAAAAAAAAAAAAAAAATAAAAAGGCTGATCTTTTCCGGAGAGAAACAGCGCTTCCCATGCGGTAGCTTGGGTGCGTTACCTGAAACCTGAGCGTGTTTGGATCGGAATTGGATAAAGCATATGGTTCTGGGGACGGGTTTGAGTCTACAGTCCCACAAACTGACTGAAGCCAATGGCCACGCGCGGCAGGATGATTATTTCGCCTAGTTTATGTCCTGCTGGTGTGTGCAATTAAAATGAGATCTCTTGGTGTGTCTGCACTGTCGTGTTTAGTTCTTGCCTGTGAGGGAATAGGGGCATATTAGAAGGATGTCAGTGGTCTCCACTGCTTGATGTGTCCTCCAGCCACGGGGTGGCTCCACTCGTTTCAAACCAGCTCAGGAGAAAAAAAATTTTTTGGAGTAGCAATTAATATCTTTACGTAGATATTATTTAGATATAACTTAGATAGACTTAGATACTGGTTTTTCTTTTCTTTTTTTTTTTTTGTATACTGGGTTTTCTAACCCACAGGTCAGATGTATCTTTTGAGGACACTTTCAGGAAACTTGGAAACAAGTTAGTTGTCTTGTTTGCGGTACATTTTAGTAAATGAAGCCTTAGCACTAGTTCCTTTGTTTTGCCAGAAGAAATAGACTGGAATTTTTTACTGATTTCGTTTCAAGATTTTACTTTGGCAGTTGGTCTGAAGAGTAGTGGTTGTCATTGAGTGTTCTTGTTATTGAGTGTGTTCTTTTGTTCCTGCACAAACTGGGTAGAATAGATAGATACTAAAGTGTTTTGTAATGCCCATCAACTTCTAGCTGGTTTGTTTGAAAGGCCTTCTTATGCACATACTCTGGTCCTGTGAAAATTAATTTACTATTTGGTTCTGACACGAAAACTTAGTTTAATTAATTTTTAAAGAGGAACTTAAGGAAAATGAAATGTGTTTTTATGTATTAGTCATCATAGTTGCCTTGTGCTTGAGACCATTGTAAAAGTCTTTAATATAAATTCTTCTAATTCCTTTCATTTTTGAATTGGGTTTTACTTTTAAAGCAGAGAAGTGAAATTGGAGTTTAAAAATAGCAGAAAGATAAACTTGTTTATCTTTTATTTAAACATAGTTTGTCTTAAGAGAATGTGATTGAAAACCTAAATAACTTGTATCTTCAAGAACCAGTTTGAAGAACCAGTTTGATCCGTAGAGATGACATGAAAGTGTACAAGCTCTTAGGAATATGTTTTTAGAGACAAGGTTTTTCTCTCTAACAGCCCTGGCTGTACTGGGTGCCGTTTGTAGGTCTCGTAGAGATCCTCCTGACTCTGCCCCTGGAGCCCTGGGATTACAGGCATGCACCACCATGCCCAGCTAGGAGTTAGTGAGTTTTAACCAGGAAATTTGTTACGGTATCTCTCAGAGGGTGATCATTCAGTGCAGTGTGGTTTATAGAGACAAGTGACCTGGCATCCTGTCAGCCTTCCTAGACATGAGTCTTGTCATCTTGTAAATCCCATCTGGATAGAATCCCACTCTCCTCCACACCAGACGCCACCAGAGTGTAGTGACCGCGTTGGTTCCATGGCCTTCTCCACACTGTGAGAAGTGCTTGATGATGCTAGAACTTGCTATAACTGTAATGCAGTAAATGTACACAAATTATTTGTAAATGGCAAAGAAATGATAGTAAACGCAAAAGGGAAATGTGGGCATAGCTTCAGAGACTAAGATTTAAAAAAAGATTAATTACATTAAAAGTGCTAAATTTGTAGAAAGACCATATAATACATATCTCCTTATTTTTATTACAGTAGCTGAATAAACATTAAATATAAAAGCAAAGAACTACTGAGCAGCTGAAACATGTCTCTGTATGAGTTCATTAAATTATGGAAAGACTTGAGCTTCAAAGCTTCACACTATGAAGTTAATATTAGTGTGTAAACAGCAAGATAAGGCAGTATATAGAAAATAATGTATTGGTAGCTTCCCTTTACTGGTCTCATGACTGATTCCTTTAGGCCTATTGATTAAAAATGCAATTAAAAATTGATAAAAAATTAAAAATTTTTAATTGATTAAAAATTCACCTTGAATTTTGTAATACAAGTAAAAATTGATGTCTTCGTGTGTCTACTTTGAGCATGTTTGTATGTACTTACTGGAAAAGCACGACTGTTACTTTTGAATTGGAAAATAACTTTTTCCCTTTTTTTCTTTCTTTTTCTTCTAAACAGCAGTTCTGTGGTGTTCTCGGTCACACATTTATGGAGTTTCTGAAGGGCAGTGGAGATTACTGCCAGGCACAGCACGACCTCTATGCAGACAAGTGAACTGTAGAAATTCATTACTACTCCACCAAGAAACCCCCATAAGAGTGGATAACCTGGACACGGGCCTGTTGAGTTGAAATCTGCAGAGCATTTTACCAGAGCTCAGACCTGGATGGGGTAAACCTCAGTGCACTTCCTTTGTATTGCCTCAGTATTACTGGATTGAAGAATCACTGCTTCTTGTTAGGAGGTTCATTTCATTGCCCATTTCTCCCAATTTCATACTCAAAAGCACTGAGAATTTCAAGTGGAGTATATTGAATATTGAAGTAGACTTCAGTTTGTTTTTTGTTTGGTTTGGGTTTTTTTTTTTTTTTTTTTTTTTTTTTTTTTT
>NW_026585580.1:9130020-9182381 GCF_907164565.1 Psammomys obesus | reverse complement strand
TTTTTTCTTCTTCATCGTTTCTGTATTCAGGGTTTTTTTTTTTTTTTGGTTTGGTTTGGTTTTTTTTTTTTTTAATTCTTTCATAACCCTGTTGGGTGTTTTTTTTAAACCAAATTAACATGGCTCGAATGAACCGCCCTGCTCCTGTGGAAGTCACATACAAGAACATGAGATTTCTTATTACACACAATCCAACCAATGCGACCTTAAACAAATTTATAGAGGTAAGATGTGCTTTTTTATGTCCTAACTGGTTGCAGTTTAGTAGTGGGGCTGCTTGAAATGTAACTACAGTTCTCAGTACCCATAGAGGAAGGGTCTTTATTGCTAGAATTGCTAGAGATATTTTAAACTTTGAGAGCTGCGTGCCTTTATTTTGCTTACTTGTATTTACAAGGCAGAGGCTGCCACTTAGATTTTTTTTTTTTGATGTATCGTCTTAGCTTAGTATAATAAGCTAAAATTAGTTAATGTCTCTGTGCTGCTAATTCTGTTTTCTGATGACAGATACATAGCCTTCCAACCTGCTTAATACTAGGAATTGGAAGGAATATAATGCCGAGTAACTTATGTATCTGGGCACATAATGTATTTTTTTTTTTCAAATTTCAGATTATTTTTTTAATGTCAGCAGAGTTGAATTGTAATTACTTAATGTTCCTCAAGCCTATTCTATTTTTTTTATAGTGAGTAGCTTCTAAAAATTGAAGTCTGTATTTGAGCCTTTGAAATTATTTCTAAGACTTAGGTCTGAGGAGTTGGTTCATTCAGTAAAGTACTTAAGTTTAAGCTCCTGGATGCAAACCTAAGTTTCTTCCTTAGAATCAACATATCAAAAGCCTTGAGCACTTTCAGCTCACTGGCTGGCCAGCCTAGCCTATTCTGGCAAGTTTCAGGACAGAGAGAGGTTGTGTCTCAGAAATGAGGTCAATAGAACCTGGAGTTACCTCTGACCTCCGACCTCCACATGTACCCAAGCACTCACAGAAACTATTTTTAACAGGTTTTCCCCCAACTTATAGTCAGCCAGCCTATTCACACTTATACTATACTATTTACAACCAGATTTGCCTGTGTTAAACATATGTAACAGATTTTACCATTCTTTGTTGCCAGCATAATCAAAAATGGTGAAGATGGCACATAACACAACAGTGATATGGTTCTAAAGACCTCATTGGTTTTTGTGTTTTTTGTTTTTTTTTTTTTTTTTAAATATATGTATTTTTCCCAGGAACTTAAGAAGTATGGAGTCACCACAATCGTACGAGTATGTGAAGCAACTTACGACACTACTCTTGTGGAGAAAGAAGGCATTCATGTTCTTGTGAGTACTTGAGCCTTAGTTGTATTTTTGTTATGCTGCAGAAGTTTATTCAAATAAATCCAACCTAAGTTCAAATTTTTTAAATGAAGGCAAAATTTTACAGTACTAATATGTGATTAAACATTTTGTCTGCTCTTTGGGTTAGAGTCCTGCTGTATAGCCCAGTTGGCCACCTGCCTCTCCTATATTTTGGGAATCCAGGGATGCACCAGTGGACCTAGCTAATTTAAAGGTCTGAACTATTTCTTGTTTTGGTTTAGGACTGGCCCTTTGATGATGGTGCACCACCATCCAACCAGATTGTTGATGATTGGCTAAGTCTTGTGAAGATTAAGTTTCGTGAAGAACCTGGTTGCTGTATAGCTGTGCATTGTGTTGCAGGCCTTGGCAGGTAAGAAAATCACATTTCTTTCTGGACCCCACAGGTTGAAAACTGCTGTTCTAGATAAAGGTCTAAGTTGAAAAGTGCTAATATTTCCCAAGATTTGAACCTGGGACCTCCTGCATGTGAGACAAGTACTCTAACGCTACCACTATATTGATAGCTTCCCAGTCTTATTTTAGCCATCCGCACTTGGGTTGCCCAGCTGGTCTTGAACTCCCTCCCAGACAGGCTTTGCAGTTGTGATCTTTATGCCTCGGCTTTCCAGGTAGCTGAGATTCTAAGCCTGTAACATAAAATCAACCCAAAGATTTTTAATATTAGATTAACATTGAAATGTTAAAATGTATTGCAGGATGATTGATAATTATATCTTTGGATATGGGAGTATATGAACAATTAATCTGATTACATGATTTAATTTTGAAAAATAGTGATCAAAAATTTTACCTTATCAGGGCTCCAGTGCTTGTTGCCCTAGCATTAATTGAAGGTGGAATGAAATATGAAGATGCAGTACAATTCATAAGACAGTAAGTAATGATCTGTCTTCTTTCATGCTTGCTTGCATTTTCTTACTAAATATCCATTAAGTAAAATCCAAATCATGTATCAGTTAACTTTGTGTGTGTGTGTGTGTTGTCGTCTGCATGTGTGTTGTGTTTCTGGGGGCACTGAACCCATGGAACTGACGTTACTGGTGGTTGTGCGCCACTAAACCCAAACACTTTTAACTTACACCTCCCCCCCCCCCCATTGTTATGTTTAAGATAACTATACTAAAGCCAGGAGAAAAAAAACCTCATCCAGCCTTTTTGTATTCATGGATGTAATTGCATGATTGATTTTTTTTTTTTTTTTTCCTGCTTTATTGACTCAATGTGTTTGTTGATGTACACTTTGTTGAGGTATAGATAACTAGTGGATTTGGTTTGGTGGGGGTTTTTTGTTTGTTTTTTACTACTTTCAAAATCATTTATAGAATAAAAGTCACCTAATCAAACAACATATCCTGGTGTATTATTTAAAAACCTCACTACTCTAGATAGGTCCTTTGGTATTTGTAGTCATCTTGCTTAACACTAGAAATGACATCCTTCTAACATCTATCATGAACAGTTACCTCTGTCTTTTCCTTCTTCCAGAAAGCGGCGTGGAGCTTTTAACAGCAAGCAACTTTTGTATCTGGAGAAGTACCGTCCTAAAATGCGGCTGCGCTTCAAGGATTCCAATGGTCATAGAAACAACTGTTGTATTCAATAAAACTGGGGTGCCTGATGCCATTGCCTTGGAAGTGGAACTTCAAATGGAACCTAATTTTTCTGTCACACATAATTAGCCAATGTGTCAACTTATGGAATAAGTGAACTGAAGCTTCCACAGGAAAACCAGTTTTACCAGGCCACAGCTTGACAGAATTGCAACCTCTGTATTTGGGTTATGATCAACCTTTTTGGACACTTGGCAAAAGATTTTTTGCTGGTCAGCATTTAAAATGTGCTTATTATTTGTACCAGTTGACTTTTCCTAAAAAGGTATTGAGTTGTCATTAAATGTACTCCTGTGCCAGAACATAATTAGTATATAGGGAGTTTTAGAAAGATTAGGTGCCAAAATACCCAGCACAATACTTGTATATTTTTAGCGTCATACAGAACCAAAATTCCAGGAACTAAGAACACTCTAGACCTTCCATGGTTTATTCCTTCCGTCATTTCAAACACTGCAGGGCTTCTCTTGTTGTCTGCCTGCTCACGCTATGTTTACATCTCCCACACTGACACCAGTATAGTCAGGTTTGCCTAGCCATTTTTTTTTTTTTTTTAAACCAAGTCTTGTGCTGATTATTTAATGTCTTTCTATGTCTTTTGTGCTGTTTTGGAAAACCTCCATTTGAAAATCAACTTTGTTACAGAAGCACATCTTCAATAATGTCTCCAGACAAAAAGCCTTATAGTTAATTTAATTTTGCACTCAGAGGTGCAACTTAACAGGGAGGGCCTGCAAACAGAATGAGAGGAGGCTATTCAATATTTTTAGTAATATGTTGCCTTTGTCTTGTGCAGAACATGTAGAATATGCTCTTTAATTTAGTAAATATTTTAAGAGGTAGAGATACATTGTTGTAGCTAACCAATTCTTAATCAAAATTTCTGAAATTCTTGTTTTTTTTCATACCTATCAGAAGTTTTCCAACTTGTTTGAATTATGGTTTTCTCCTTCTCTCCCCAACTTCTCTTGCAAAAAAAGAAAACGTGGGATCTGCTAATGAACTTGAGCAGACATTTTATATGCCTTTTGAGCTATGTAACTTAATAATTGGATACTTGATCATTTGTTTTATTATGTAATCGATAAATGGTGATGTGTATTAATGTTAGTTCATCCATATATTTATACTGTCTGGGAATGTGTGGTTATAGTTCTGTGGGAGAAATAATTTGTCAGTGTTCACCAGCTTGTAAAAACTTAGTGCGAGAGCTTCAACATCTAAATAAATGATGAAATGCATTTGTCACTGAGGTCATTTTGCTTAAAATTAACTTATTTTGTAGAAAACAGTGGATTCAGTTGCTATCATTTCATTTTCTGGACAAATTTGTTAGGGTTATGAGCACACTTGAATACCAAGTGCTTTTTAATTCAGTTCCATCAGTTTTCTGTCGTTTCCAACCCTGCTTTCTCGTTTTTAAGTTCATTACATGCCTGTGTATATTCTGAAATTAGTTTGAACCTGAGTATTTGGCACATGGTGGCTTAATAAATTTTAACTTTCATTAATCTGAAATGTTTCATTTCCCTAGTTAATGTTCAAGTTAAATAAACAGGATTTGTTTTTTTTTTAATTATAAATTGAAATTTTGATCGCAAAAAACAATATTCCATCTTATGCTTTAAAAATGTACTTGTTCATGCCAGTCTAGCACTTAGAAAGTACTGGTCTGGAGGTCCTTAGTTCTCACTAAATGATACACTATTACCACACAGCCCCTAAGTAGGCATTCATGCTTACTGGGAGAAGGAAGGTGCTGTCACGGTTACTGAAAATATTGAGATTGTATATACGGTGCTAAAAGTCGCTTTGCTTTATAAACTTAACTGTACGTTATAAACAGATTTGCTTTATGTTTTGTATCTGTAAATACAGCAATACCTGTGATAACATCAAAAAAAAAATGCCATGGGTCTGATAAGAATTTAAAGACTCACAAGCTGAATTCTCCAGCGCAGGTTGGCAGATGTAAAATTTACTTAGTAGGGCCCTGGGATTATAGCTCAGTAGATTGCTTGCCTAGCATGCAGGAAACCTGAGTGTAATAGCCAGGAGAGGGATCCAAGGTCATCCTCGGCTACATAACTTTTACCCAGTCTGGCTGTCTAAATATGTATGCTTGCTTGAGCTTGGGTACTTCCAATAGATAATAGTGACTGCTTTCTCTGGCCTCTTTATTGGTATCAGACGTTGCTGATGCAAGTAATGTGATTACTGAATCAAAACCCTGTCTCCTTTTAGAGGAATAACCCTAAAAGTAGGTGTCACCAGTCATTTTGCAGTCGCCTGCAGTCTTCATAGGTCATTTCCCTTGGTGACCCCTGAAGGCAGCAGCGCTTGCCGACACACTTACCATCCCTCCAAGGCATGTGATCAAGCCCGGGTATGTCATAAATGATAGCTGTGGTCCCATAGCCTAGCTGTCATCTTAGTCTTGGGGTCTGTGTTACAGCCATCAGGCAAGTAGCCACATTTACTAGTACTGGAAAGGATAGAAGTTGGTGTTGCCAGGCCTATCCAATAATTATCCCACCCTTACCTATAACAATTTCTTCGTATTGGAGTTTCAGGAAATGTTATTTCTTGAGAATGTTTCAAATGGAAGTGACTGATTTTTTTTTTTAATTTGTAAACCGGAAGGTTAATATACACAAAATAGCATCTGCTGTACACATTATGCTCTACGTTCTCGATTCCTTGAATTGTTTGTGTGAGTGTGTGTGTGTCTTGTCTTCATCTCCTTAAACTCTGAATTGAAAATTAAAGACTGCTTTAAAAGTGTCTGACTGTTTCTGCATTACCTTTTGAATAACCACACCAAACAATAGTGAAAGTAGAATGTGTTCGTTTCCAGTGGGTTGAGCCATTTTATCCTTTGTGAATAGAGCTGACAGTGATATGCATTAATATGGCAACATGTGTCTAATTATATCACTGTCAGCTCTATTAACACCAGATACTGCATATAGCTGTTGATAGCTGCCACTTACTATTTTACAGTCCAGTGTTTTTCACACTGCAATTTTAAGTGGTTTGGTGCAACTTCATACATACAGGATGTGAACCTCCAGTTAGGTAACTAATAGGCTGTAGAAGTCGGGAATTCAAGCCTGTATTTGAAGCTGAGCATAGTGGTGTACCTCTTGAACCGGTGGCAGGCAGATCTCTGAATTGCAGGCCAGTGAGGTCGTGCAGGAAAAAAATGCTGTATTTGAGCCTTAAATATACCAAGCCATGCAGTTTATGTGAATATATATGTGTGTGTGTGTGTGTGTGTGTAATATGCCAGAGTGGCAGCCTGTACTACATGAACTCCTTAAAAAATAATAAAGGGAGGGAGGGAATCAGGAAAGGAAGACCAGGAATCCAGCTTGAAGGAAATAATTACTCCTCTGCACTTCTGACTGAGCATGAGGATCAAATCTGTACTGATAACCTGTAGCCTGACTTGCTAGTAATCTGAACACTCTTCATCTTTTATTCTTTGGGGTTTTGGTTTTTTTGAGACAGGGTTTTTCTGTGTAACCTTGACTATCCTGGACTCATTTTTTAGAGTAAAAATTCTATTTCAGTTCCTGTCTCTAGGGTCCTGGGTTGTGCTACTGTACTGGCCCTCTGTGTGATAACTATAGGCAATAAGCTGAAATAAGCCCTGTCTTCTCTCAAGTTGCTTTTTTGATCATTTATCACAGCAACAGAAAGCAAACTCGGACAAACACACATCCTGGGAGAAGCATTCTTTTTTTTTTTTTTCGTTTTTAATGTTCTTTCTTTCTTTCTCTTTCTTTCTTTCTTTCTTTCTCTTTTCCAATGTTGTTTTGAGACAGGCTCTAGGCCTGGCAGACCTCAAACTCCCTAATGTTACTGAAGATGACTTTGAACTTGTGATTCTCCTGCCTCCACTCCCATGTTCTGGAATTGCAGGCTTGTGGAGCTGGAGATGGAACCAGGGCTTTATGCATCTAGATAAGCACTCCACGCAGTAAGCTACATCTCCAGCCCAGAGGAATCACTTTTCTTCAGAAAGTGGAGTCTGGATCTTTGGTAGAGCTAGGGTCAAAAAGTGAGACCTGGTTCCAGCTGGAGAGAATTTGTTTTTCACTTGATTGGAACCTGAAATCCATGATTAATCAATAGACCTCACTGATGAACAACCTCATTGCTTAAGCGATTACAACCCAGATGTTGGGCAGTAATGACAAAGTGATGAGATTACTTTTTTTTTCTCCAAGTCATCGCTTCTATTTTTTTAAGGTGATAGATTTTATGTTCTGTGTATTTACTAAAATAAAAAAATTATAAAGGAATTTTAATTCAGAACGTGGCTGCTTTGGCAAGAGATCACATCCAAACACCTTCCAGGTCTGTGTGATCTAGCTGGAATACCTTTAATCTAGTAGACAGAGGCAAGCAGATCTGAGTTCAAGGCCAACCTGGTATAGAACTAGTTTCAGGTAAAGAAAACCTTAGGGCCAGGCATGGTGGTACATGCCTTTAATCCCAAACAATGAAGGTAAAGATAGTTTGTAGCACCCATGTTTGAAAGTGATTTCTAATTTAGTGGCAGAAAAAGTGACAAATCAGAGAAGATTTGACAATAGGATATGCCCAACTCTCAGGAGAACAGAGGAAAGGGAAGCTAAAGCAACACAGAGAATAAGAGATGAGGCAGTCTTATTGGAGGAGTAATAAAGAGATGGGTTGCAGAGAGAACAAGGGAGACATAGGTGGAAACAGCACAAAGCCAGAGAATGCAAAGGAGCCAGAAGATTAGAAAAGATTGCTAGAGTTAATTTGAAGCCAAGCAGGACAATTCCGGAGAGAGAAGCCAGATTAAGTAAATCAGCTAGGAGAGGAGTTTTAGCCAGAACAGCTGAGTTCGACCAGGTAGCCCAGGACTCAGTAACAGCTACAAAGGATGACCTTCAGCAGTAAGTCTCAGAGGCTGAAAATATTCTAGGTTAGATTGTATGGAGGCTAGAAGCTTCCAGGACTAGGCCTAGGGTAAGCCTCTGAGACAACAACTGAAACAGTTGAATGAAAGTTCCTTTTACAATAAAATGAAATAAAGAAAATAGGTGATGTCTTGCCTTTCGTTCTTTACAAATTTTACTCTAAATTCACTCTAAGTTTTACTCAGAGTTCACCTGACTTCATTTCTTTCTGTTGAATATACGTAGTTTTGGTAGTTTTGACTAGTGGTCTTCATTTCACAGATCGTGAGAATCAGTCCATCCTGATCATGTATGTGACTTAATTTCTCTCTGGTTGGCATCCACTGTCTTTTTTTCCCCCATTAATTTATTTGCTCTACATTGAGAGGACCAGGCCTGAGCGCCACCCCCCCAACACACACAAAGTCATAGTCCAAGAATGAGGCTATAGGTCACCAATTCCAGGAACAAGACCATAAATTCCCTACCCAAAAAATAGCCTGGAGTTAACCACAGAATGGGAAGGTATCTTATCTCTGGGTGGGGCATCCGTGCTGGGCAGCCCACTGACCTTGGCACAGAAAATAACATTCCTGAGGTCTATAGATTGTTCACTGTTAGTTATGTTAGTTAGCCAATCACTCTGTAACAAGCTTGCCCTTGCTGAATGTCAGCCAATCATGTAACTGCTAATCTGGGAATTCCCTGTCCTTGTTCAAACCTCAATAAAAACCCTGCATGCAGCTGCTCAGGGCTCTCCTCTCCAGACCATTACTTTGGTGAAGGTGGAGAGAGCGAGATTAAGGCCTAATAAAGCTCTTTGCCCTTGCGTACATGGTCAGGCTCCTGGTGGTCTTTGGGGACTCTTAAAATCTGAGCATAACATCATCCCAATGGAAGCTTCTCCTCCCTCTCTCTTCCACTCTCCCTACACCACCCCCCTTCTCCTCGGAGAAGGAGATGTTAGCATATAGGCAGCCTGCTTCTGGGTTGCCTAGTAACCTATGATGTCATCATGTGTTGCCCACCAGGTGTGTGGCAGGTGCAGTTCGGCTGCCCATTCGCAAGCTACACTTGATCTTAGCCAAAAGGCCGAGAAGTGATATGCACAAGCTATAAAAGGACCAACCCACCACTTTTTCTCTCTTACCTTCCTCTCTTACTCTCCTCTCTTACTCTGTCCCTCTCGCTTTCTTTCCTGGGGGAAACCCCCACCATGTCTCTCTCTCCTTTTCCTCTCTATCACTCCACTTCTATCCAATAAATCTCTTTCATGTAATATCTGTTGTGTGCATGGCATCTTTTAAAATAAATACTAAGGGAAGGCCTTGCATGGATATTGACCCACCTTGGCATATCAAGATGCAGTAGGACTAAGGGCATCTTCTCCTATTGAGGTTAGACACAGCAGCCCAGTTAAGGGAAAGGGATTCAAAGACAGGCAACAAAGTCAGAGACAGCCCCTACTCCAGTTGTTAGGGGTCTAATTTGGCCCATGCACGCTCTGCGGTTAGTGATTCAGTCTCTGTAGGCCCAGGTTAGTTGACTCTGTATGTTTCCTTGTGGTGTCCTTGACCTCTCTCCTCCTCCTTCCGTAAGATTCCCTGAGCTCTGCCTAAAGTTTAGGTGTGGATCTCTGCATCTGTTTCCATCAGTTGCTGGGTGAAGCCTCTGAGAAGACAGTTATGCTAGGCTCCTGTCTCAAGTTCAGCAGAGTATGGTTAATAGTGTTAACGGTTGGCTGTCTCTCACATGATAGATCTCAACTGGGCCAGTCATTAGCTGGTCATTCCCTCAATTTCTGCTCCATCTTTATCCCAAGACAGGGTTTCTCTGTGTAATAGCCCTAGCTGTCCTTAACCGGCTTTGTAGAGCAGGCTAGCCTTGATCTCACAGAGATCCGAAGGCCTTTGCCTCTTGAGTGCTGGGATTAAAGGTGTGTACCAGCACACCGCCTGGATAAAATTACATTTAAGCCTGCAAAAGACTAACAGTTAAGAAGGTCAAGATGTAAACATGAACTTCAGGGTGTAACAGTGTTATCTAAACCAAAACAACCTCTCCCTAAACACGTAGACGTGTAAAACAAATACGGATATGCCCCTGCTAAGACTGTACATATATTCAAATAATTTTCATCAGTAGCTGTCATCAGAATACCATTAAAACAGACTTTGTGAAAAAAAAAAAGTCCATAAACATTAATGACGTGATAGCCCTACTCATGCTTAATATGCTATACAGGAGAATAAATCCAGGCAAATTTGACATCGCTAGCTGGCACATCCAAGCATTCAGACTCTTCTCAGAAGCACAGCTCAAAGCAAATTCTTGACAGGATGAATGCCTTGATGTTGAGCACTGGCCTTGAGTTGCTTGGTTGATTGCGCGTTACAAATCAGATTCTTTATGGTGTTAGGTAGGGATTGAAGGGGGAGTTGTGGAAATAGAGGGAAGAAAGGCAACTCCTGAAGCAGAACAATTCTTTAATCAAGAAGTCTCTCTGTAAAAGAGAGACTGTGTACACAAGGCATGGGGTTCCTGGGATTTTATGGAACAGAAAAGGGGGAATCTAGGGGATGGAAGAGTCTATCTTTAGGTCAGTTCACCCTGGTACCTGGAAGTACCAGTGGATTTAGTTGTATGGTTCAACTAATCAGAAGCTTCCACCAGTATTATCAGTAAGGTCAACTCCCAGAGCTTCTCAGTCCACCGAGGCTTTTAGATAATTAACCCTAAACCTAAAATATAGAGGACCTAGAACGTGCTAACAATTTCTATTTGAAAAAATGATTCTCCCCTCTAATTCTACTTTGTGCCAAGAAAAGAAAAAGCCTATTTTGGTTCAGTTCTACTAACTGATGACACAATGAAAATTGTTCCCGTGACTTGGTTCATTGTTGTCATTGTTCTTGTTTTCAAGACAAGGTTTCTCTGCTGTTGAAGACTATCTTTGTTGAAGTCCCTATCTGTACTCATTTTTGACACAGCTGGCTTCTCAGTGCATTCTACCTTAAAAAGATAAAGGTGGCATGCTTAGCTTCTGCTTTGTGGCCACTGTCAAAAACTACCCATGCTCTTTATGGTGTAAAATATTCAAGAACAATTAATAAACAATAAAGCATTGTTTCCTTCACCGGGGCCTTCATTATTCTATTTTAAATAGACCAAAATGCATTTCAAATTCAAGAAGTTAATTTCTTTTTCTATGCTTTCTAATGTATTATTTTTACCTCTTTCTACAACTTCAAATTTGTGGTTCCTTTTTTTTTTTTTTTTTGAAATAAGATTTATTTTGAAATAAAAAGCTATGGGAAAATTGAAGACACGTTTAAATGGAAAGGGTTGGAGTAAATGTTCTCTGTGCTTGTTCACTCTGATAGTGACTGTCAAACTTCAGACATCTCTAGACTCTCAAATGTGACTTGTGATCGTTTTGAAACAGATGGCTGTGCTATGCCCCCACAGTTCTGATTTGGGAGGTCTGGAATGGACTTCAAGAATTTCCATTCTTAACATGTTACTGCTCCTGCTATGTACACCCTTTCAGAACCGCCGCTTTAAAGAGGGGTGTTTGAATGTTAAAGGAAATAGTATTGTTGGCATAGATCTGTCATGTGCTGCTGTAGAGCACCAACTTCTAAATATAATAGCCATCATCTCCATCAGCAAGATGTGGCTATTTGCAAGAGACCATCAGGGACTGGGATGGAGCGTTGGTCATTTGACCCTTACCTGAGATTTCTGCCACTCTTGCCTATACTCCCCAGCTCGCTGAGTGTAATCCTGGCCTAATTGCATGTGGTCTCAGGAGGTGCTAGAGTAAACATACTATGGAACAGTGTTACTGTTCAGTGACTTAACTCCACAGGGAAGTAAAGCAAACACTTGGAATTACGTTAGAATTTCACTAACGAGCCAACACATAAAAGAGACTAGAAATGCCATTTTGATCTACCAATCAGCACGTTATGGAGGTTAGGAAATGGATGGAGGGTTTCCTAAGTCAGGAAGATACTGAGTCAATGTGGTAGCCTGGGATGACCAGTGGTTTTTTACTGCATTTAGTTCATCAGCAGTTTCTTGTTGTGCCAGGTTAGTCTGTGTGGCCACAGAATATGGATGACACAGTCCTTCAGAAATTACAGTCACCTGAATTCCACATTGGGTTGAGCTCTAGATTTGAAGAAAGCTGTCACCTTGCTGATAACTAATTTTACCCAAGGAAAGGCTCATATAGAAAGAAAATATGGACTCTGCCTTTAGGCAGTAAAGAACTGAGGCTGCAAGATTGGAAGTAGATCCCCTAGCATCCAGATGCCCCCAAGACACACTGGTCCAGAACCATCAACTAATTGCTTCTAAATCTTGACCCACAGACACAGTGAAATAAATATTGTATTGACATTTTGGAGAGTGTGGCGATAGATACCTAATACAACTATGTCTCCACTGTAGTGGGAGATGAAAACAAATCTCATATATAATACCTTTGCATCTGAATGTACATTACCCTCCAGTTACAAAAGATGGCTTGCCTTTTCTAAACATCAAATGTCATCACAGCCTAAAATCAACAATAATTGCTTAATATTAAGAAGTATCCGATCACTCCAGATTTCCTGGATTACACGTACTTTTAAGAAATTGCCCTGGCTTACAGCATGCCACAGAAAGAACATAATTTGTGTCTTTAAAAATAATGTAAAAACAATTCTTCACACATATATTCGTTTAGTGTGTGGGTGTGTATATGGGAAGGGACACATTCCAGAGCATGCACAAGGTCAAAGGACCTGCAGGAGTGGATCCGTAGATCCGTAGCTTCTGGACCAAATTTACGTGGTGGTGACTATTGACCAAAAGTGCCTCTACCAACAATACCACCTAGTGGTACACTGAAAATAAATTTTAAGCAAACATTAGTGCTTCAGGTAGCTAGGCTTGGTTGTGAACACCTGAAACCACCCCAGCACTGGGGAGGTGAGGCAGGAAGATTTGGGGTTCCAAGCCAGTTTATGTGACATATGACACCCTGTTTCAAAATAATACTAATAATGTTCTCAAAATCATAGTGATACTTTTGAGCCGAAGTTTGGGACTAAACGGGTCTATTTATTTATTTATTCATTTTGCTGTTAGAGGGTCGGTCCCTTGTGGCTTTGGGCTTACCATGTGACTGAGGATAGTCCTTCAACTCTTAATCTTCCTCTCTGTACCTTGAAAGTCCTGGGATTACAGCCCTGTACTACCATCTCTAGACAAAAAAAAAAAAAAAATCTTTAGTTTTGCATGCTTATGATTTTATGAGATACAATATGATAGAGTTTGGTATTTCTATATTATGGAATGAGTAAACCGAGCTAACATACCCATCACCTTATATTCTTACGTTTTTCATATACTGCAAACATTTAAAATGTAATAATTTAACAATTTTAAGATACAGATTATTAATATAGTCACCATTCCTGTCCAATGTATCTCAATAATATCCAATTTTGATAGAAACTTTAGACCCTTGGACAAATATCCTTATATAATCAATTCTCCCCAGAATTAATTATATAGTTTATATAATTAAGTTGAACAAATTAAGTATATGCTTTACAATGAATTGGTTTTCTGATTGATTGATTGACTGACTTCTCTCCTCAGTATCACTGAGACTTGAACTCAGAGCCTCATACATGCTAGGCAAATCATTAAGCTATACCACTAGCTCCTTTTTTTTTTAACATATGTTATTATTTAAAACAATTTTTAAAGTTAAGTCTATTTTGATCATATTTTCCCTCCAAATCCTTCCATATCCTCTTCCCCTCTCTACCCACCCAAAAGTAAGTTCTTTCTCAAAAAAAAAAAAAAACAAACAAAAACCCAATATAACAACAAAAAACGAAAAGCAAGAAAACAAGACGAAACCATGGCCCACATCAAAAAAATTCCCACCAAACTGTAACCAAATGAAAACATACCAAAACTGTGGCATCTGTTGTTATCGTTGGTCACCTGCTCCTGAACATGAGGCCTGTCCTGCAGCGGTTGATACTCAGGGTCACCCTACTGGAGAAATTTGATTTCCCTTCTCTCAGAAATTATGTGACAGTTGTTAACCTTTACCCTAGTGCCTTCTGTTTCCATCCATTCATTCATAGAGTCATTCATTCATTTTTTAAAAATGTAACCATTCACACGAGCTTTGCTGATGTTGATTTAGAGGACCTTGGTTTTTGTTTTTGTTTTTTTGGAGGGGTTGGTGTCCTCCTTCCTCTATGGCTCTAACACTCCTTCTGCCTCCTCTTCTATAGGGTTCCCTGAGCTCTGGAGGGAGGGATTTGATGGAGACACCCTCTTTACGGCTGAGCATTCCAAGGTCTCTCACTGAGTAATATCTGCCTGTGGGTCTCTGTATTTGTTCCCATCTCTGATGATGGCTGAAAAACACTGATCTATGAGTACAGCAGAATATCATCAGAAGACATTTCCTTTTTTTTTACTTTTTATTCTGAGATAGGGACTCAGTGAGTTGTTCAGGCTAGTCTAGAAAATGTGGCCTTCCTATGTTAGCTTCCCAGTGATGGGAACATCAGTGTGTGTCACCACATCCACACAAAAATGTTTCTTTGGTAGTTTGATACTGTGTAGTTTGGTAACTCATTCTGGAAAGTCCGGGACAGAGAAGCTGTCTGGTGACTTTCCTAGAGTAATCAATCAAATAATCAACCCATCAAATTGCATAGGATATGGTCCTCGATAATTTCCTGTGACTCAAGCAAAGGGACAGTTTAGTCATAGTTCTATCAATTCTTCAGATCATCCTTAAATTAGATCATCTGGTGGATGAACCTTATCTTTCCTTCAGTCAGCCATATCTTCTTCCTTGTTGAAAAAAGAAAAAACAGATTTTTTTTTTTCAGTTAAACAGTGTGAAACTGGTTCAGAGAATGATTCGAATCTGATCAAGACTACAAATCTGAACTCTGCACACCGTGGTTTCTGTGACAGCTGACACGTACTGAGGAGAAGGCTGACACTACCCCGAAGTTCATTTGCTGTTTCTATGAGTTATTACCCGAGTGAAACAAACTTCCTGAGGTGGGCATGAGGACGCAAACCTGCAGTCACCTCACTAGTCAGGTCCAGCCTAGGCTACCTAAAGCAGCAACAACAGCAGATGAAGCAGCAGCAGCAGCTGCTGCATCCAGAGCTCCACTCCAGGTTACACTGATGTACAGACAGGAGAAAGAAACACAGGTCCGAACCAGTCATGGCAATTAAACCTCTCTCTGAGTTGCTCAGGGGGACGCATGGCTCGGATTTGACTGGTAAAACAGGAGGAATTTTGCTAGATTCTAAAGTTTCCCCTTCCTAAAGTAAGGGAAGGACATTTTGGTACCAGTGCATTGGCTTTCTGCCTGGCACAAGGTGAGCTAAACAGTCAGTCTCTGGGTGGTGGCCACTTTGTAACTGCAGGATGGACACAGCTTATGCAATAAAGATGGCAGAATACACACTGGAAAGTACCACTAGGGAAAGGAAAACCTGTAAATACAGTAAGAATAAAGGATTTGCCATAGTAATTAGATCTCACACAAATAAGAATACTGTTGCAGAACTGAGGTTCTGGAAGAAGATAGAGGCGCAGAGAAAAAGGCACTCAACAGTCTACCTTGAGTGCCTGTGTGGGGTAGACAAGTTGTAGCTCACAGAGAAACCAAAGAAAAGCAGGTGTGACACTTGCCAAAGCAACGCTGCAAAGCATGTGTTCCTGTAGTGGTCCCGTGACTTCGTCCCTTTGGGGAAATGGTTGTCTTTGTGTGCATGTGTTTGAGGTCTGCAGCTTATAGTCACTAGGTGAGATGAGCCAGGGACTGCTATTGATGGGGAGACCAGCAGGTGGCAAGAGAAGCAAAACTCAGAACAAAACAGCAAAAGGATTCCAACAAGTTGGGATTCCAAGCATCTTCACCTCTGTCCCTCACCCAGCTTCAGGGCTGTGGCCTTGGAGTGCAGTGTCCCCTGTTTCATTCAAGGGCTCCCAGCCAACACATCACAGAGATCCTTACACACCAATGTTCACTGCAGCATATTGGTGATAGCCGAGGAACAGAACCAACCTAGCAACCACAGAGGAATAATAAAATACAGCATAACATGTCTGATAAGCACTGTTTAGCCACAGAGAAGAATGAAGTTATGTCACTTGGGGAGTAAGTGGATGCAGCTGGAGAAAATCATGTTGCACCAAATAAGTCATTCTCAGACATACACATAAATTATGTATGCATCTACAAAATGAAAGTAAACGCAAAGCTGTGCAGCTGACCAAAGGGAACTAACTGGGTGAAGGAGAAAAGGGAAGGTAGTGGATATGGGGAAATAGGCTCAATGTACATTATGTATTTGTGTTCAGATGTTCTTGTGTAATATACAAGATGCAAGATGTAACACACAAACATGCAAGATGAATATTACACAATGACAAGTTTTTAAATAATAAAAAAGCTAAAAGTTTTAAATAGAAAGGGAGCTCTCTAGGAAGCAGGACAGGAAGTATGAGAAAAACAAGTAAACTATGTGGAAGTAAATTGAAGGATTCGACATGACTTAATGAACTTTTGTTGCTGTTTGTGGGTTTTGGTTTGTGTAAGGATATAACGTGGGAAGTTGTTTGATACTTATGCCACAATGCAGGCATCATCAGCCTTTACCTTTTCATGGATTTAGTCACCCACTGTGACACTGTCTGTGAATTCTTAGTTGACAGACATCCAGGTACCAGGATCTCTCACCTTGGGTGGGTTTGAATAAATTTTGCCCCCACAGACTGTGTGTTTGAATGCTTGGTCTAAGGGGAGGCGCTATTAGGAGGTGCAGCCTTGTTGGATTAGGTGTGGCTTTGTTGGAAAAAGTGTGTTACTGTGGGGACAGGCTCTGAGCTCTTCTATGCTCAAGCTATGTCCAATCACAGACTCTCCCTGCTGCCTTCTGATCAAGATGTAGAACTCTCTGCCCCATGTCTACCTGTGTGCTGCTGTGCTTCCCACCATTATGATAATGAACTAAACTGGCCCCAACTATACTAGACTAAACCTCGGAAACTGCAAGCCAGCCCCATAAATGTTTTCTTTTTATAAGAGCTGCCATAGTCATGGGCCTCTTCACAGCAATAAAACCTTAACTAAGATACATCTGGAAAGTGGATTTACTCCAAAAGTGGGTGTTGGTGGCCAGATGTCCTTCATCACTTCCAAGCCTCATCTTTGGAAATCACGGCTGCAGGCTTGTGATATGAAACTTCCCCCACCCTAAGAAATCTATAATAAGTGTAGTGAGAATTTTGGTGTCTTTAAAAACAAACAAACAAACAAACACTTGTGTCATGTAAACAGGTTTTTGTTTTCATCCCAGGTATGGGACATAGGGCTGCTTCAGACTGTCCACAGCAGCAGACTATTTGCCTCATGCATGCTCTGCCAGTGGTGTGATTCTGTCCGCTGAAGATAGTTTAATCTGGGGGACTTTAGAGAAGGTATAAAAAGACCAGAGCCCAAATAGAGGGGGCATGACTGTTCTTCCTGCTGGTTCCTGCTCCTACTGTTGCTGTTTTATCAAATGGTAGAGAGAAAAGATACAAGAAGAAGTTAGAGAGATCCTGGGGAGTCAAAGATTGGCCTCGCCCCAAGGAACTCAACACCCCTAATCAGCAGGAAGTAGTATAAAGAGATCTCAACTCCCCTACTTCCACGAACCTTCTGTCTCTCCTACCTAGTATTGGGGGTTGGAAGCAATTGGGGTGGAGAATCATGGTAGATATAAGAACTCAACTAAAGCAGTATAAACAAATATGCTTACAATTAAGAGATCCCCACTTGTTCATAGGATCTGATGCTTCTCTTCAGAGTCCCAGCTATGCCATTGTCTGTCTGTCCATGGCACTAATAACTCTTCCAATAAACTTAATACTCCCAGCAATTTGTTTCAGTGTCCCTCTTAAGCTCCCATTTGAGACCTTTCAGTGTTTAGTTTTTTGGAAATTTAGCTATCAAGGGACAGTCCCTTACTCTCTAAAGGTAATGTGAACACAATCGCTAGTGACAGCTACTTTTTTAGTCTTGAAATGGTCCAACTTAGGAGTGGTTGTAGCAGTCAACAAGTCAAAATAAGTAAACAGTAGATTAATAAGAAAAAAACAAACAAAAACAAAAAACTGAGAGAGCTCAAAGACAATGAAGAATCTTGAGTCCTCTGTATCAGAAACTTGATGTTAAATATACTACTAAATTTTATTAATATTTATTTTTATTTTTATTATTATTATTTTGTCTCATTTTATTTTTTTGAAACAAGGTCTCACTATTCAGCTCTTGCTGGCCTGGAACTAACTTCATAAATAAAGTTGTTCTCCAATTTACACAGAGATCTGCCTTTCTCTGCCTTCCAAGTGCTGGGATTAAAGATGTGTGCCACTATGCCTTGCCTGATTTTTTTTTCTTTTCTTTTTTATTTTTTTCCTTTCTTTTTCTTCCTTTCTTTTTTTTTTTTTAATTTTATTATTTATTTACAATTCATTCACTTTATTCTTTTGTTCTTTATTCTTTTTTTTGAGACAGGGTCTTACTATGCAGCCACGGTCAGCCTGTTATTCCCTATGTAAACACAGGCTGGCCTCAAACTCATAGAAATATACCTGCCTCTGCCAAGTGCTGAGATTAACAGTCCACTGCAATCCAGCTGTGCTACTGAATTTAATAAAGTTTGTTTGCATGAAACAACACATTTCCATTTTGTTGGCTATTCATTATTCCAGCCAACTCAAGTGTCAGGGAAAGCCTTCCCTGCCAGAGTCCCTTTTTAAACTTTGAAAACTTTGTAAACTTTATAAAATTTGCAAGAAAGTGTCCAGGCCCCTGCCTGAGGTGTTCCAGCAGCCAGACTGGGCTACTTCAAGTTTTGCCTCTGGGCTCCCCCTTCATCTTTCCCTAGATACCCCCTAAACCCCTCTCAGCTTTTCATGTCTCCTGGGGACCCCCTGTGGTCCCTGAAAAGGCTGCTCAGAACTCCAGGCTGAGCTGCTGACCTCTTTACACCTCCCAGCAGCGATACCTCAGGGCTCCCGAGAAGCTGGAGCCGCAGAGAAAGCAGCAGCACCTGAGGCCCCAGCTATGGCTACTGCAGATAGGCAAGGGGTTAGAGGCTCCAACTGGAGCTAGTCTGTGAGTTTCAGTGCCATCTCTGTGGCAACAATGTGAAAACTAGCCACTCCTCCCAGGCAGGGAGCTTTACACTGTCTAGCACTGTCAGCCAGGGACCAGAACGAGAATTCTGACCGTGTACTATAAATTCATAGTTTAGTTAAGGAAAGTTATTTTGTTTAGTTTAGAGTTCAAGTCTGAGTAAAGCCCTGGAGGCAATAGCCCCTCCCCCACCCTCTTAACTGCCTTAATGGAATTTCCAGCCTCTAACAGTCACAAGGGCCATCTCCAGCCCCTCAGTGGAACGCCCCCCTCAGATTATGCTAATTTTAGGTGAAAAGTCTGAACAAAACCCCACCAATCCCTAAGCTCCCCCAAGTTCAGGACTTGAAATCCCACCAATGCTCTGGAAATCTGTGCCCTAAAAAGCTCTGCCCCTGATCTGCTCAGTTCCCTACTTCCTTCTCCTGGGAGCAGAGGCAGCCACTTCCGGAGTCATCCTTTCACTCCCTAGACCCTCCAACTGAAAGACCCTGAACGGTGCAAGCCTGACTGACTACATGACAGACTTCAGTTCCTTGCTAGGTAGAACAGGCCTATGTTCACATTTCTCAGAGATGAGACACCAGTTACAGGAAAAACTGCAGGAAAAAAGGCAGCCACGGGAATACGGAGCAAACAATGGAGGAAGACACCTCACATCTTCTAGCAGTTTACACACAGGTGTTCATATGCACACACACACACACACACACACACACACACACACACACGAAGTAAATTTTTGTAAAGGAGCAATTTCTGTTTTTCAATAACAGAAATAATTTGCTGGGCTACAGCTTTGTCAGTGTTTTGAAAGAAATAGTTTCTCTTGATCTCAACCACAAGACAACCATCCAACAAGCAAAAACTCAGCCTCGGCTTTAGGTGGTTTTATAAACAAAGAGCCCTAATTTTCTCCCAAGGAGGCCTCCTCTTAGAGCGGTGTGGCTACTAGGCTCCTATGTCTCCAGATGCCCTTCCACTGGGACGCTGTCCTACCTCAGAGCTGTGTGGTCCTGGGCTCTCCAGTCTCAGGATGCCCTTCCATTGGGATAACGTCCCATCTCAGAGCTGTGTGGTTCTTGTGCTCCCCAAGTCCCAGCACACCTTCCCACCCGAGCTAGAAGGCCAACACATTTTATACAAACTATCCCTCTAAACTCTGTTTTTTTTTTTAAATTAATCATAATGACTCTCCTCTCTCCTCTCTTCCATCCTGTCTCCCTCCTCTCTCTGTCTGTTCCATTCTGACCCAAGGGATTTGACGCAAGGCCCTACACATGATAGGTAAATGGTCTATCACTTAGCTATAACCCCAATTAATCTTAATAGACATTTACCAGCTACTGATTGTACTAATATTTTTAAACTAATAATCCTGGTTAGCTTTAACTGCCAGTTTGGCACAGTCTAACATTATCTTAGAAGAAAGCCTTACTTGAGAAAGTACCTAGTCAAATGTGCCTGCAGACATGCCTGTGGGAGACTTGTCTTGATTGTGATGTAGGAGGGCCCAGCCCATTGTTGGGAGCATTACCCTAGGCAGGTGGTCCTGAACTATACAAGAAATCTAGCTTAGTATAACACAGACTGCACAGCCCTAGGGCAAGCAGCATCCTCCATGATTCCTGGATACTTTGTGCAGTGCTTTCCTTGGTTGGGGGCAACTCTGTGAGGAATAGAAAGCAAATTTCATTTCGTGTTCCTCCTTGAGTTTGCCTTGACTTTCTTCCATAATGGACTGTGAACTGGAATTGTAAGCCAAATAAACCCTTTCCTCCCAAAGTTCTTATTGGTCAGGATATTTTATAAGAGTAATGAAACTAAAACACTGTTTTAATTTTTTTGTGCTTTAGTTGGTTACTTCAAGGTTTTTGTTGTTGTTGTTGTCTTATTTTTTTTGGTTTGTTTTGAGATGGAGGTTCTCCGTGTAGCCTTGGCTCTCCTGGGCTTTGTAGAGCAGGCTGGACTCAGACTCACAGAGCTCCACCCGCCTCTGCCTCCCTGAGTGCTGAGATTACACGAATGTGCCACCACATCCAGTGAGGTCAATTTTTTTTAAATTAAACATGTTTGATTACTTTATTTATTATTTGCATATGTGAAAGATATTTTTCCTTCTGTGGGAATCCTACATTTTACCCTTCCTTTAAAGTCAATAATTATTTCAGGATTTGAAGAATTTGAAATAAGATATAAAAAATAAAATAATGAAAATATAATATATACAAAATATTCCTGGACCCAATGATGCACGGACCACACAGCTAAATATTCTTCTGCTTCAACTCTGCAATCCACGTAAAGAAAAAAAAAAAAAAGGACTAAAAACCAAATCCTAGAGAAGTGTAGAGTGTTTTGTTCAATGTGCGTTATAAATTATATCAAAACACTAACACTCAATAACTAATACACCTTTAAGCACGACACTGTGGGAAGAGCTGTCTGGGCTTTTACAACATGGATGTATAGTGAGACAACCAACAGCTAGGGTAAAACTACAAGCAATACTGCTGAGCCCTCCCCACTTTACAGTGGGACGCTAATGCTCAGTTGGTGCAGATTGCTCTTCTGTGCAATAAACAGGTCCCCTGGGAGGAACAAAGATTGCCGGGAGCAGTGATTGTAGGAAGGGGAGAGAACACTCCACTTGGCTCTATGGTAATGGAACTGGAGAGTCTGGCACTTGGCAAGGACCCTTTCCCCTTTTACACATTCCAGTTTGTTATTGTGATACTTAACAGAGAAACAGCTGGGCATGGCTGTAATCCATGCGCATGCCTGTAATCCCAGCACTCTGGGGGGCAGAGAGAGGTGCATCTCTGAGTTTGATGTTTTATCTCTCGTGTTTCTGAGAGTAGTGAATTTTGAGAGTGGGGTGGAGTTGCTTAGGTAGGTGGTTCTTCTCGAGGTCTGCAATGCAATTACAGTGGTGGGAACAAGCATTGAGGCAGCTGGTGACCTTATAAACCCCTCCAAATAGTCTCAGGGTTCGCCAAGAGATATCTCCATGGGAGCCAGTGCAGATGGCCTCAGAACGGTAAGATTCCTTACATATATTACTTGTAACCTCAGTGCCATCCTAAGGAATACTTATTAGCCATCTCTGGACATCTCAAATTACAAAGTAAATTGAAGATGAGCAATCATAGCTAGTCCAATTTCTCAATGGAAGAGAAAGTATAGTATACAATGAACAGGCTGCACAAGAATTACGGCAACCTTAAAAAAATATATGCTAGATAGGGTAGAGGGAAAGAATGTGGGGAGATACCGTTGGAATTCAGGGACATTTGAGGAATAATATGGAAACCTAATACAGGGGAGCTTTCTAAAACTTATTAAAAGTGATCCTAATGAAGTCTCCTAAGGATGGTGGATACGGAGTGTCAACTGGTCATCTCTTGTCACCAGACAAGGCTTCCATCAGAGAAACTGGTTTGAGTTGTTGGCCAAAGGGTCTCATAGAAATTCACGAACAACCCAGGCTCTTGGTAAGATAATGTGTGCTCTCTGCAAACTGACAGTAGGGCCCATGGCTGAGCATAACACTTATACAATTCATTGAATATGGAGAAGTCCAACTGGTTCCTACATGGAGCCTTCATTGTACATTCTAATGTCTTTGGTGCAGGAAGGTACTCTGCAGGCTAAGGAAAGAGAAACGCAGGTGTGTGGCTAGGCGCGAGAGATCAAATGCCTGCAGGAACCCAGGAAGGCTTCTAGGGGTTAGCTGGGTGGCCTGAAGTTGAACCTAACTGTTTTCCTCTCATCTGAGGAACATAGTTGTTGGTATTTTGAGGCTCAGGGTTTGGTCTGCTGGTCGCGGTACAGTCACTGCTGCCCTGCTGTTCAGACACAGTATGTGATGATCGGTGCCAGCAAAATGTATAGCCCCGGCTGGTCTTGAACCTGTGATCTTCCTGCCACCCCCTCCTTCAGCAAATCCTACTGGGGTGTGCCACTACAACTGTCTTGTTTAAGTTTCTATTGCTGTACAACTTATTAATTTCATGTGGTCCATTTGTCAACAGCTGGTGGTTTTTCTCTTTTTTTTTCTCTCTCTCTCTCTCTGGCTTTTTGAAACAGGATATTTCTGTGTAAGCCTTGCTGTCTTAGAACTCACTCTGTAGAGCAGGCTGGCCTCAAACTAAGAGATCCACCTGCCTCTGCCTCCTGAGTGCTGGCATTAGAGGTGTGTGCCACCACAACCCAATGTCAGGCTTATTTCTTAAGCAACTGGAGACCTGTTTAGAAAGTCATTACCTATAATTTTATCTTGTAGAGCATTCCTACCTTTTCATCTAACAGTTTCAGGCTTTTAATTTTTACATTGAGATTCTGGTCCATTTGGACATCCAGTTTTTCAAACACCATTTATTGAAGATGCTGTCTTTTCTCCAGTGTGTATTTGGCATCATTCCTAGTTTGTTTCTCTGTTGCAGTAATAAAATACAATGACCAAAAGCAACCTGGGGGAAAGAAGAGTTTATTTCATCTTACAATTCCCAGGTCACAGTCCATTTTACCAAAGGAACTAAGGGTAGAAACTCAAGGCAAGAACCGGGAACATAAACTGAATCACAGACCATGGAGCAATGTTGCCTACGGACTTGTTTCTCATGGCTCACTCAGTTTGCTTTTTTATTCAACCCAGGACCACCTGGTCATGGATGGCACTACTAACTATGGACTGAGTTCTCCCACATCATCATCAGTCAAGAAAATTCCTCCACAACGTTGCATAAAGGCCAATGTGGTAGATTCATTTCCTTAATGGAAGTTCCCACTTACCAGATGATGGTAGCTAATGTCAAGTCAACAACAACAAAAAGCCTAAACAGCACAATTGCTCCTTTTCAACTTGATACACATCTATCACTATTGAGCTCTAACCTTGCCTTTATTTTTTGTCCTCCAAAATGTCATGTTAACAAATATTACAATACAAACCCTGGTATAACTTAAAAAGTGTCACACCTTTAAAAAAATCCAAACACTTCAAAATTTCTGTCCTTTTAAACTATCCAAGTCTCTCAATTATAGGCTCCTATAAAAAATAAAGTTATATCATTCTTATTCCAAGAGTGAAGAGCACAGATACAATTAAATTAAATAAAAAACGGTATTTGTCAGTGTAAATCAATTCCTGTAGCTCAATATTTGACATGTGGGTTCCCTCATAATCTTCTGGGACCCACAGGGCTTGGGTGGTGGCGCCATTGCTCTGGCTCTGCTATTCCACAGCGCACCCAGCTTGTTTCACAGTCTAAGACCAGGTTCCCTCAGCTGATGTCCTTGGTAGTCATTCCTCAGTCCCGGTGTCTTCAATATGCTGTGATATGCCCGACAGCTGAGGCTGCCCTTTTATGATTTGTCTCTCCTCCTGGGCTCTCTTCAGACACTACAACCCCAACACATGGTGCCAAGCCTAAGTTTATATTTATGATCCCTTCATTCCTCCAGAACTTGTACCGTGTATAAGATTCTTATACATTACCAAGCTTGTTTACCAGCTTGAGATGAAGCATTGGCCCCCTTGAACCATCACTTTATGCTGACCTTGAGAAATACTCCTTAAAAGATATCTTCTCAAGTATGATCTCATATTAACCTCAGCTAATTTTTTCAGCCCAAGCTAACCAGCATCAGTGGTGCCAGTAAAGCAAAACTTTCACTTCAATGGTCTTTTGTTAATTACAGCTGATTCTTTAGCCCCAGCTAACGAGAAGCCACAGATCTGTAATTCAAATATATCACACAAATAGAGGGTGTTTGAGACACTCTAAAACTTCCCTCTGAAATTAATAAGCAGAGCTTCCACTGTGTGCACTGTTCTCAGAATTAGCTTCCAAACTCCCACAGCAGCATCTCATTAAGCTCTGATCACTCAATGGCTTTTTTTTTTCTATCCAAAGTTCTAAACACTTCCACAATTCTCCCCAAAACAACATGGTTGGATCTGCCACAGCAATAGTTCACTTTCTAGCACAATTTTTTGTCTTATGTTTTTACTGCTGTGATAAATAGTGTAGTCAAAAGTAACTTGGAAGTATATTAGTTACCTTTTTCTATTGCTCAGATAGAACATCACGACCAAGGCAACTTACAGAATAAAAGGTTTATTTGAGGCTTAAATTTCCAGAAGGTTAAGGTCATAATGAAGGAGACAGCATGACAGCAGGAGACATGTAACTGAGCTTGAAACTGAGCTCTGAGGGCTCCTTTCAAACCACAAACATGAGGCAGAGTTCATACTGGAAATGGGGCACAGCTTTTGAAATTCTGAAGTCAGCCCTCAGTGACATACTTCCTCCAGCAAGACCGTGACTCTTAAACATACCCAAACAGTGTCAAACAACTGGGATCAAGTATTAAAATGCCAGAGAATATGAGGGACGTCTCATTGAAATCAGCACACAGAGAAAAGGGTTTATTTGGCTTACAGCCATAGTCCATCATCAAAGGGAAGTAAGAACAGAAAGTCAAGGCAGGACCTGGAAGCAGAAGCCGTGGAGCAATGCTGCCTCCTCCTGGCTCACTCAGCTTGCATTTTTATACACCCGAATACCACTTTCTCAAAGGTAGCCCCATCCACAATGGGCTGGGCCCTCCCACACCAATCATTTATCAAGAAAATGCCCTCACAGACCTGCAGACAGGCCACTTTGGTGGAGGGGTTTCGTCAACTGAGGATCCCTCTTCCCAGACGACTCTAGGTTGTGGCAAGTTTACCAGCGATAACTGGCAGGGCATTTTTGCTGGGGTGGCTGGGAGCTGAGAGGTTGCTCGGTGGTGAAGAGCATTTTCTGCTCTTTCAGAGGACTAGAGCTAAATTTGCAGCCATCTCTCAACTTGCAACTTCAGTTCCAGAGACTCTCATGTCACATTTGGCTTCTCTGAACACTACACATGCAAACACACACACATACACACACAAATAAAAATTACATGTTTTTTCTAAGAAAAAAAAATAGGAGGCTGAGGGAGGCTGAGGTTGTATAGACTTGTCTCAGTTCTCTACTCCATTTGATTGATCTACACATCTATTTTTATGTCACTACTGTGCTGGCTTTTACTATAGCCTCCCCTCCCCCCTTATTTTAGCATAGATTATAATGGGGTATGATAATTTTTCTAGTATAGTTCTTCTTGCTAAGAGTTGCTTGGATTATCTGAGATTTGTGTGTTGTGTGTGCTTCCATATGAATCTTAAAAATTTTTTCCTGTTTCTGGTGGTGCTGGAATTTCTATTGGAATTGCATTGAATCTGTAGACTGCTTTTGTTAGGATGGTGATTGTCACAATATTGATTCTTCTAATTCATGAAAATGGAAGGTCTTTCTATCTTCTAGAGTATTCCTCAATTTCTTTACTCAGCATTTTAAAGTTTTCATTTTATTGGTTTGAATTATTCCAAGGTATTTTTGAGGCTTTTGTGAGTGAGATATTTTACCCTAGTTTCTTTCTCATTGTGTTTCTCCTTTATATATAGGAAGGCTACCAATTTTGATGTTAACTAAGCATTCTGTGACTTTGATTAAAATATTTATGGTTGGGAGTGGAGGCAGCCCTGCATGAGTGAAGTCCAGAGTGAATGGGTGTTGTGTCAAGAAACCCAGAGCCTCAGACCCATAGAGGAATGGAAAAGCCTCCTGCCTTATGGTGAGGCTCAGAGGCATGGCAAAACCTTTCTCTGGTCCAAGTGTGGATGTTGACAATGTGTGCAGGAAATAGGCACCAGAGTTTCCTCCTCCTGGATGTTTACAGCGTGAAAATTGTTCATTTCCAGAGATTGCTCCTCTCAAGATTGGCTAAAGGATCAAGCTGGACAATATACATCCTCCACCTTATATATCTGTATATAAGGTTATTATATAACCTTATTATATACGTATATATATATACTTATATATTATATAAGTATATATAAGTATATATGTATAAATATAACTTATTATATAAGTATATAAGTTTTATTATAAGGTTATTATATATATAATATCTATATATATCTCTCTATAGATAAATAGATAGATGTATCTATCTATATAGATATATAATAACCTTATAATAAACCTTATCTCCTTATTTACTGTATGCAATAATTCCACCTCTCTGCTCAATTCTATGTGGTAAACATGCTGAGCTTCTGAGGTACTGTAGTTTCTCCAGCCAACCTTGAGGGAAAAGATGTAATAAAGATAGCCCATGTGCTCAGGGCCAAGTGAGCTGAAGACTTTCATTATCTGTACAAGGTCCAGTACATTACCTTGTACTGCAAGAGGAACGTCTACGATGAGAAATAAACAATGCACTGATGGATGGATATAGCAGTATGTCATTAGTAGTTGTTTTACTGTTGTGTTCATTTAGTAGAATAATACTAGTAAGTTTTCCCCTAGGGCCGGTGACTACCTAGTCTCGTGTTCTTAACCTTATCTTGATATTGGCTCTATCTCATGGAATGGGCCTTACCTCCAAATTTCAATAGTGTTTGGTTACTCCCATAACACTTTTGCCAGTATTTCATGAATGAGTATATTTTGTAGGGTTTACAGCTCTGTGATATTGAAAATTACTTTTCTCCTCTGATTGTACTTATAGTACCTTCCAGTATTATAAATACTAATCAGTTAGGGGAAATCTTCTAGTGGAGCACCAGCTTGATTTCTCCATGCTTGATGACTTAAGTTAGTGCTGTCTTCAACAATAGGGTCTTACCATCAGATTGTGAAGGGTAAACAAAAGTCTCGGCAAGAGCCTGTGATGTTTGGAGGGTCTCTGGGACCCTTCTGATGAAAAATTCAGCAAGGTATAATCCATTCCTGGTACTGAAGATTTTATTTCATGGTATATTTGATTTTATTTCATGGTCTATCTGCGGGTGTTTCTTTCTCCATTATATGGTAATTCCATTTAAGTTTATTTTACATATGCATATATGTATATATACATATTAATGTATATATGTATACATGAACACATATATATGTATGTATATATGTATACACATATACATACATGTATGTGCATGTATATGTATATACATGTATATGCACACATATATGTATATATATATGCATGTATACATATATATACACCATGTATGTATTTGTATATATAGCCATATATTAGGAAGCTTTGACAGTATTTCAGTTTTTATGTAGTGCTATGAACTTTTCTTTGAACTGCCTGTATTGTCTCCTGGAGGTTTTGATGTGTTGTTTCTCCATGGTCATTTAATTTGTGTGCTGAGGAGAAAGAGTATCCTTTAGAGTTGGGGTGGAAATTTTGCAGATGTCTGTTAGGTCCATTTGGCTTGTGATGTTGTTTGCCTCTAGAGTTTCTCAGTTTACTTTTTGTCTGGGTGACCTGTCTGCTGATAAAAGTGCAACGTTAACCTCATCCACCATCATTGTATCACTAACAATATGAAATTTTCGGTGTTTTAGTAATTCCTTTATGAAGCTAGGTGCTCTTGCATATGGTACATACATTTTCAACTTGTAATATCCTCTTCGTGGGTTTTATTTCCCTTTAATGACTATGCAGTGTTCTTTCCTCTTCTGATTGGTTTTAGTCTGAAGTCTTCTCTGTCTGCTTATTTCCTGGTTCTGTTTGCTTGGAATACCTTTCCATTATTTTACCCCAACATGATATCTGTCCTTCATGGTGAGGTCTATTTCTTGAGGGAGCAGAAAGACGGACCCTGTTTTCTAACCCAGTTTGTAAGTGTTGGCCTTCCTGATCAGGTGGAAAGGTGTCCAGGAAAGCCACAACTCCAAGGCCTGGGAAGATTTCCTAGCTCTGAGGTAGAATAGTGTCCAAAGGGGTAAGCTCAGACACAGGAGCCCAGGAACCACACAGCTCAGAGAGGAGGCCTTCTCAGCAGAGATGCTGCAGCTCCCAGAGGAGGGTTACCACAACCCCCAAGAAGCTTAGAAGCCTGTGTCCCAATCCTCCAGCAGTTGGAGCCCCCAGGGGAGGGTTACCCCAATCCCTGATAAGCTGGGGAGCTTTAGGAGCCTGAACTCCGCTCCTTCTTCACTTCTTTTCTGGGCTTCTGGGTTTCTTCCAATGAGAAAGGCAATAAACCAAAAGAATGATAAATCCTGGAGAGGAGGGATGAACCCAGGAGTGGCTGCCTCTGTTCCCAGCTAAAGATAAAAGAGAACTGGGCAAACACAGCATTTATAGAGGGGGTTTTTAGGGGGTGGAGCTTTCTAGGGGCAGAGATTTCCAGAGTGAAGATTGGTGGGATTTCAGGTCCTGAGCTTGGGGGAGTTTAGGGATTGGTGGTTTTTTTGTTCAGACTTTTCACCTAAAATTAGCATAAATCAGGAAGGGGTCTCAATGAAGCGCTGGAGATGGCTTTCCTGACAGATAGAGGCTGGAGCTGCTGATTTGACAGAGAGCTGGGGTGGAGGGACCAATTAACTCAAGGGGTTTACACAGACTTGAACTCTAAACTAAACAAAACAACTTCTCTTAACTAAACTATGAACTTATATTAAAGGTTCAGATTTCTAGTTCTGGTCCCTTGGCTGTCCTGGACTCACTTTGTAGACCAGGCTGGCCTTGAATTTGAACTGACAGCAATCTACCTGCCTCTGCCTGCTTGAGTGCTGCGATTACAGGTGAGCCTCACTGTGCCTGGCGTGTAGTTAACCTGAAGACTGAAGCTTTTCTTCTAGTGTCTTCTGAAGAGTAGATTTTGCAGACAGAAGTTGTTTTAATTTATTCTTATAAATGGTTTTCTTTCTTTTTTGATTGTGATGTATAGTTTTTCTGGAAAATGTCTATGATCTTTCAGAGCTTTTAGAACCTCTGGCCTGGTACTCTGGCTTTCAAAGTCTTCTTTGGCATGTGCTTTTCTAAGGGGTCTGACTTGATATGGGACTTGATTTTATCCCCCCTATGATGACTGTTATTCTTTGTCAGCTTGACTATATCTGTTATAAACTGCAATCCAGAAATGCAAGGCATACCTACAAAAGTTTTTTTTTTCTTTTTTCTTTTCTCTCTCTCTCGCTCTCTTTTTTTTTTTTTTTTTTTTTTGGTCTGGTTTGATGTGAATCTGTACACTTTTATTTTTATTTTTTTCCTCACAATTTATTCATTACATATTCCTATTGAAGCCCCCTCCCTCAATTCTATCCAGTCCCACCCTCTCTCCCTCCCTCTTCCTCCTATCCCCTTCCCCTAGTCCACTGAAATGGGGAGTTCTCCACTATTGCCATCTGCCCTTAGCTTGTTAAGTCTCATCAGGACAGCCTGGATCCTCTTCCTCTGTGGCCTGCCCCTGATCTTCACGGGCAAATCAAAGAGCATTCAACTGAGTTCATAATAGAGGCAGCCCCTGCTCCCCTCACTCAAAGATCCACATGGTGACTGAGCTGCCAATCAGCCACATCTGAGCAAGGAGTCTAGGTCTTCTTCATTCATGGTCCTCTGTTGGTGTATCAGTCTCTGCAGGACCCCCTGGGCTCAGATCTTTTAGTTTTGTTGGTCTCCTTGTGAGACTCCTGTCCCCTCAATGTCCCTCTATTCCCACCCCTCTCTTCTTCCCTGCACTCTGCCCAAAGTTTTGCCATGAGTCTCAGCATCTGCTTCGATCCCCTGTTGGGTGATCAAAGGCACCCTTCAGAGGACCCTCTAAAACACTAGAATTGGTGGAAGAGGTGTATGGGTTAATACACTTCTATTCCAGGCCTTTGAGGTAGGAAGACACACATCTTTAGTCTGGGTCTTGAAGTGGGAAGACACTGGAAGTCTATGTAAAGACATAGAAGTCTCTATAAGGACAGAGAGGAAGGAAGATTTTGCTCTTTGCCTGCTTGCTCTAGCCCTGCTAGCCCATTCATTCCCTCACTGGCATTGGAAGCTACTTCTTTGGGATTCCAGCACAAGCTGAAGATTGGCTGAGACATCCAACTTTGTGGACTGAGAAACTACTGAATTCTTTTTTTTTTTTTTTTTAAGATTTATTTATTTATTATGTATACAATGTTCTGTCTGCATGTACACCTGCATGCCAGCAGAGGGCACCAGGTCTCATTATAGATGGTTGTAAGCCACCATGTGGTTGCTGGGAACTGAACTCATCACCTTTGGAAGAGCAGCCAGTGTTCTTAACCTCTGCGCCATCTCTCCAGCCCCCAACTACTGAATTTTTAAACTTTCCCATTCATACTGGCCATTAGTAGATTAGCTGGACTGCAGCCTGTAAGTCATTCCAATAAATCACATATATATTATAGAGAGAGAGGGGGAAAGTTCAATCTATAAATTCTGTTCTTCTAGAAAACAGTGACTAATACACACTTTCAGCTTTTAATATCTTTTCTCTATTCTAATTTGTATTTTAATTATTTTATGTCATAGGAGTTTCTTTTCTGGTCCAGAGTATTTGGTGTTTTCTATGGTTCTTGCACTTTGATTGGTATCTCTCTCTCTCTCTTTTTAAGATTTGAAAAGTTTTCTTCTTTGATTTTTATTAAGAATATTTTCTCTACTGTTGATCTGATGTCTTCTCCTTCCTATGCTTATTATTTGTAGGTTTGGTCTTTCCATGGTATCCTAGATTTTTTTAGAAGTAACATTTCATTTGACTGTAATATTCAGTTCTTCTACTCTTACCTTCAAGACCTGAAATTTTCTCTTATATCATTCAATCTTTTTGTGAGGTTTTTCCTCTGAGCTTTTTGTTTGACCTTCTGAAGTTTTCATTTTGATCTTTATTTCAGTTTGGCTTTTCTTTTGTGATTTTATTTCTTTGTTAGATTCTATTTTCATATCTTGAATTGTTTTCAACATTTTATTCAACCGTTCATGTTTTCATGGTCTTCATATCCTCTTTAAGGTCCTAGAACTCATAATTATCATTTTGAAGTCTTTGTCTTGTTCTTCAGCTAAATTATTTTTCTAAGAAATATTATAAGTGTAATTATTTCTGGAGGAAGCATACTTTCATGGTTGTTCATGTTTGTGTTTTTTGCACTGGGTTATAGACATCTGGAGTTAGAGCACTTGTATTTCTTGGTGTGAATAATTGGTCTTGCCTTTGTTGGGGAGATGTTTAGTTCTTTGATTGCTGTTACCCCAATCTGTCAGGTTATAGACTACCAGAATGACACTTGTTTTTCAGTCTTGAGTTTACTCTGGGTTTCTGGCTTCAGATAAAGCTAAGTGGGCTGGAGAAATGGCTCATGTATTATATCACATATGTTATATCATCATATCTTTATATGACGTAACATATTGATATCTATATATATGATATAATAGATTTCAGAACACTGGCGTCTTTTCCAGGACTCAGGTTTGGTTCCCAGCACCTACATGTAGCTCTCAAACATCTGTAACTGTAGTTGCAGGGAGTCCAACGCCTTCTTGCCTATGGGAGCGCTGTATGTACACGTGCCTGGACACACATGCAAGCAACGCACCAATGTACATAAATACAAAGGAATACTTTTAATGAATGTGTTGAAACAAGGTCTATATCCTCTGTTTTTTTCTGAATAAGAAAAAATCAGAAAAAATAAGGTTTTGAATGTTTACTGGAAACAATATGCTGCATTATTCAAAAACAGCCTCAAATTTTGCTGACCATGACTTTGTTTTGTTTTCTCTAATGTTTAATTTAATCTGTTCTTTTTTCTTGGCATAGCTTCTGAACAGACACAATCTACTGTTAATATTGAAAGTAAGAAGGGTCACACCTGGACAGAAAATTTAAGATGGCTGAAAACCACAAAGGTGAAAAAGAATCAGTGCTGGTTATTGCTTGCCAATCGAGCATGTTACAGTCATAAAGAGCAAGAATGCACATATGTAATGTGTTCTGGGATCTGCTCCATTAGAGAAAATGAGACTAACCAAAATCCTGTAAGTGCCCATATCAAATACAGAGGAATTGGTAATGACCCAGATAAAGACAAGACACTGTAATGTTTACACACAGATGAAGCTGCCTAACCAAGCAATCTCCGAAAGTGACCCCGCCTTCAGCCAATACATGGCAGCTCAGCCTCCTTTGTCTCATTTCCCTATTAATGACTGTAGTAGCTGCATAAGTCTAAGCAGCTTATACTTTTTAAATTTATTTATACATATGAGCACTCTATTTGCATGTATGTCTGCTTGACAGAAGAGATTATCAATTCCCATTATAGATGAGTGTGAGCCACCATGTCGTGCTGGAAATTGAACTCAGGACCTCTGGAAGAACAGACAGTGCTCTTAACCACTGAGCCATCTCTCCAGCTTCTAAGTAGCTTATAATTTATAGATTTACAAATTTGAGATATTATATACTACATGCTGATATTAATCTGAACTTGTTTTCATATTTTCTTAATTTTGTACCCATATATTCTAAAAAAATTGCTGTTTGAGTTTTAACCATTAGCCACCAACTCATACATATGGAAACAGACAAGGTACTTAACTTTTTGTGGCCTAATATTTCTGTCTCTCCAATGAAAAGGGGCCAGCATTTTGGAGGACTAAGTATGTAGTCCTAAGTATGTAAGGACTAAGTATGTAACATGTGGGAGGTAATAAGCACTAGGCACTCAAAACCACTAGTGTTGTTTTCCTCCAAGTGATTACATTTGTAAATGAATATATTCTTAAACATTCTGCCAGGCTAAATAGACTATAATGGCTTCCTATTCAGCAAGCTACCTTTGCATTTTTGTTCTTATTTCCTCCCAGTCTTTCAACTCCTAACATGGAAAATAAATAACTTAATAAAATTAATTCATTAAATAAAAATCACTAAATTCATTGTATAATGAAATTAATTTGGAGACATTTTGTGTAGAATTATTTTTATAATTTTATTCTAAAGAATATATGATTGTTAATATTGTATAGTATTAAGTGAAGTCAAGTAACATTACACTTTGTTATAAACTAGCTGAATTTTCTGACCCTATACCAGACAAAGATCAATATTCTAAACATCAAGCAAAAATGCCTTCCTTTTTCTTAATTTTTTTAATAATTTTTTATATTAATTACAGTATCCCTGCTGTAGTCCCCTCCCTCATTCTCTTTTTTTGGTTTTTTAGTCAGGGTTTCCCTGTGTAGACTTGACTGTCCTGGCCTTGCTTTTTAGACCAGGCTAGCCTCGAATTCACAGACATCTGCCTGCCTCTGCCTCCCTCCGTGCTGGGATTACAGGCGTGTGTCACTGCACCTGGTAAATGCCTTCCTTTTTAATATCCATTCAACTGTTTAAAAAAAATATTCTCTATTGAGTTTGCTTTAATGTAAGCCATCGTTTGTCACATTGTGACTATTCCTCCTTCGTTTCACTGATAAGAGAACCGCAGACTTTGAGGACAGGCTGAAAAGTATCCAGCCTGCATATTACTATTTGTTGTCGTACTTTCCCAGACAGTCTGGACCCTGCTTCGATCTGGACAAACTTTGTCCCCTGGCTTAGCTGAGTCATTACCATACACTCACTCATTGTTTCCAGCTGTATTCCATGTTTTGCCAAACTACCTATTTAAACAATGTTCTCAGGAAAGATCAATTCTTGTATGCTTAAAAATATATTCCTCTGTGCTCAGATTTTTTGGTTCTGTTGCTCTCCTTGTGGAGCTCCTGTCCTCTCCAGATCTTACTGTTTTCCACTTCTTTCGTAAGATTCCCTGCACACTGCCCAACAGTTGGCCATAAGTCTCAGTCTGCGGGGCAGAACCTTTCATAGGCCCTCTGTGGCAGGCTCCTAACTTGTTCCCTGTTTTTTTCCTTCTTCTGATGTCCATCCTCTTTGCCTTTCTGGATGGGGATTGAGCATTTTAGCCAGAGTCCTCCCTCTTGATTAGTTTCTTTAGGTGTACAGATTTCAGTAGGTTTATCCTATATTATATGTCTATATGAGTGAGTATATACCATGTATGTCTTTCTGCTTCTGGGATAGCTCACTCAGGATCATCTTCCCTGAGACTGATTCTCCAACCAAGGACCATGCATGGAGATAACCTAGAACCCCTGCACAGATGTAGCCCATAACAGTTCAGTCTCCAAGTGGGTTCCATAGTAATGGGAACAGGGACTGTCTCTGAAATGAACTGATTGGCCTGCTCTCTGATAACCTCTCCCTGAGAGGGAAGCAGCCTTACCAGGCCATGGAGGAAGACAATGCAGCCACTCCTGATGTGAGACCTAATAGACTAGGATCAGAAGGAAGGAAAAGAAGCCCTCCCCTACCAGTGGACTTGGGGAGGGGCATGCTTGGAGAAGGGGGAGGAAAGGAAGGATTGAGAGGGGGAGGAGGGAGGTAACTAGAGGGAGGATACAAAGTAAATAAAGTGTAATTAATAAAAGAAGACATGAAAAAAGTCATACAAAAATATACATATATATTCCTCCATTCTCGTAACTGTTATTCTAGCCAGGCATAAAATACTAAGCTCACAATTATTTCCCTTAAAAGTTTATAAAGTACACATGTGGCAGCTCATTCTATAATTCCAGCCCTTGGGAGGATGATAGAGTATTGCTGTGGCTCAAAGCAAGGGTGAGCATCACAGTGAGATTAGGTCAGCCTAGAGGCCTATCTCTAAAAACAAAACAAAACAAAAAAATGATTATAGATACACTTGTTTCATTATAGTCTCATACCCAATATTGCTATATAGTAAACTGATGTTAAATAAGCTCTCATTTCTCTGAAAGTGAATTGGATTTTCCATTCTCAAAGCTTTTAGGCCAGTGGTTCTCAACCTTCTTAATGCTGTGGATCTTTAGTACAATTCCTCATGTTATGGGGACTCCCAACCATAAACTTATTTTTGTTGCTACATCATAACTGTAAATTTCCTATTCTTATGAACTGTAATGTAAATATATGACATGTAGGATATCTGAAATGTGATCCCTATGAAGGGATCATTTGACCCCTACGGGGTCGCGACCCACAGGTTGAGAAAATAAACTTTAGACTTTTCTAACATGCTTTTGCCATGTTGTCATTGGGTTTTGATCCTCCTGCTTCAGATTCCCAAGTGTTGGGGTTACAGGGATGCACCCCCATGCCCAGATCATGCATTTATAATTTACATTTAACCCTGGAAGACTGAAAGACAAAGGGGATATATGTATGTAGCATATTGTTTTATATATAAAATAGCCTAATTCCTTATCAGCGTTTTTAAGTCTTCAAAAACTTGTAAAAAAACAAAACAAAACAAAAAAAACTACTCTGATCTCCTAAGGAAGTTTTCTCCTTAGTAATCTCCTCTCCTCTATCTCTTTAAGTCTCCATCTTTGAAATGCCTGTTACTTGTCAAATATTGAAATCCTAGACTGAGCCTCAGTATACCTACCACCATCCCTTCCATGCTTGCCACCTTCCCTTTTACCCTTCCCTTCTTTGATCTAGGAGACTTCTTACAGCATTTCAATATATTCTCTAGTAATTTCATGCATGAATCCAATGTGTTTACATTGTATCTATCACTCACTCTTCCCTGTAAATCTTCCCAGATGCCCCCAACTTTGTCTTCTTCATCATTTATATGTGTGTGTGTGTGTATATATATATATATAATTTTATATATATAAGCTCTCTGTGGAGTTGAGTAGGCCCAAGCTTGATTTGGGTAGGGAGCTAGCTCCACTCCTGCCGTGCTCTCTGAGAGATGTTTGGAGTATGGACAGTGCTCTACTAACTCCATCTGGCTTGGGAATCCACCGGTACTCTTTGTTATTTTCCAAGCAGTCTTTCCCAAGTCCGGAAGCAACAGTAATGTGCATACAATTAAGCAAGAACATTGACTGGCTAACTAACCTTGTGCAAGCTTTGCTCTGGCCAAGAGTGAGATGGTAATCTGGAGAACCACAGAATCGATCACTCTGGACATAATTTTTACAGTAAAACCTTAAGCCTATTGGAAAGTCTTTAGAAAGATTTCTTCTGTGCCTTTGGAAATATCCCCCATTCTAAGAATGGAGGTATTTGCAATGCTACTTTTTTCTTTTTATTTCACATATGTAAGACTCGTGGCCTTGGATCCCAGACCCTCGACACACCTGTGTGGGAGGAGAAACATATGGAGCAGAGTGCCAGCCATAAGTTAAACTCTTCCTCCTACACTTCTGCCCAAGGCTCTCATGTTCTCTCAGTCCCCCTCTTCCTTCCAATTTGGCTTGCTCATACTTTCAGGAGCAGGGAGCAGACGATAACATATTAAGGAATTACTAAACCACTTGTAAGGAGAGAAAAGGGCCTAGAGAATTGCCCTGATATTAGTTCTGCTTTTGGCTAATAACAAGTTCCCATTGGTTAAAGATATTGCTGATTTTGACATATTTATGAACTACAGAGGAGATGCATCAGCTCATATCTTAAACAAGGATTGTCAATATGTTCTGCAATAAACTAAAAATGACTTGGAAGTGAAATGACCTATGTAGAATTATAGCCCAACTGATTCTTGAACTAGCTATAGAAACCCAAGACTTGAATTTGGTTTTCTGCCATCCACGACTTTAACAGCCTCAGATACCAACACGAATCCTTTCTGCAGGTAAATACAGATGGCCAACAACTTACAGTTTTTCAGTTTTATGACGACACTAATGGGACACATATTCCGTGTAAACAGCACTTTGAATTCTTATCTTTTGCTATGCTAATGATCCGGACTGCGATACTCTTTCAAGGTGCCGGGCAGAGTCACGAGCTTCAGCCAGCCATGAGCTCATAAGGGTAAACAACAGATGTTCTACAGTGCACTATGCAGCCAGATGATATATGTGGTAGTCAGTGTCACCTGCTGTGAGAGAAACTTAAAGGGAGAAAGGCACTGGTCTTGCTGGCGGTACGTGCTTGAGAGGCTGAGTCAGGAGGACCACAAACTTAGGGCCAGCTAAGGCTATGTAGTAAAGCTGTATCTCAAATTAAAGATGACTGAATAAGCAGAGGGCTTGCTTATTAGGGTTTACGGCTTTGAGGGTTATAGGCCACGGCTGGCTGCCTGCACTGTTTCTGTGCCTATGGCAAGGCAGAACATCACACAGGAAGGGTGTGGTGGAACACAGACGCTTGCCCTCCTTAGGGCAGCAGGGAAGCAGACAGACAAAGATGGGGCCCCGGACAATGTGTAACTCCGCCAAACACACTCCCAGTTGTCTAGTTCTTCCAGTCTCATACATTAATGTAGTGATGATGTCAATCTCTTCATGGTTCAAGCACTTCCTTTGTTTCTTTATTGTTTGTTTTTAGAGACAGGGTTTCTCTGTGTAGCCTTGGCTGTCCTGGAACTCACTCTGTAGACCAGCCTGGCCTCCAACTCATAGAGATCTGCCTATCTCTGCCTCCCGAGTATTGGTATTAAAGGTGTGTACCAGGGCAACCCAGCCAGGTACAATCAACTCCTAGGGGGTTTGAATCCACCAGCTAGAAACCTAGCTTTCAACATAGAGGACTTTGTGTATGAATCTGGGATGGTACTTACTTTATAGCCAAACTATTACCAGTATTTGACAAGTTATCTGCATTTTTATTTGTGATGTTTTCAATTTATGATAGATTTTTGTGACATAATTCCATTACAAATTGAGGGGCTTCTCTATCTTCAAAGCATTTCATTAAAAAAATAATAATGGCTAGTAAACAGATATTCAGTTACTCCCTCAAATGAGGTTCCATGAGCAAAAAGCAGACTCTTGGAGACATTACATAGCGAATTACCAAATTGAGGTTTTAAAAACACTAGGCTGACCACTTAAAATGTAAATGACAAGACTGATAATGTCTTCAGAAAACAGAAGGTTAGGAGAAGTAATGGCCAGTACAGTAAAGGATGTGGCAGCCTTTCATTGTGGAGGGTCTGACAGGAGAGGGAATGGTCCCTTGGGGCTTGGAATATGATTGAGAGTGAAGCAGACTCTCAACTTTTACTATAGTCCAACTGTATAAATAAAGCTATGTAAATTTAGGTGTAGTTGTGCACACCCCAAAACTCAGGAGGATAGAGGTTTGAGGCCCTGGAATACCTGATAAGATCTAGCTTCAAAACAAACAAACAAACAAACAAAAACCCAAGAAATTGAGTGTATGTGCACATGTGTGCATGTGTACATTACATCTAAATGAATTTTTAAAAGTTTGTGTGTAGTAAGAGCTGGAGAGGACAGGAGGTCCACAATGAGAGCAAAAGAACCAGAAAATTTGAGCACAGGGGTCTTTCCTGAGACTCATACTCTAACCAAGTACCATGCATGGAGATAACCTAGAACCCCTGCACAGATGTAGCCCATGGCAGTTTAGTGTCCAAGTGGGTTACATAGTAATGGGAACAGGGACTGCCTCTGACATGAACTGATTGGCCTGCTCTTTGATAACCTCTCCCTGAGAGGGAAGCAGCCTTACCAGGCCATGGAGGAAGACAATGCAGCCACTCCTGATGAGAGACCTAACAGACTAGGATCAGAAGGAAGAAAAAGAAACCCTCCCCTACCAGTGGACTTGGGGAGGGGAGTGTGTGGAGAAGGGGGAGGAGGGCAGGGTTTGTGAGGGGAGGAGGGAGGTAACTAGAGGGAGGATACAAAGTAAATAAAGTATAATTTTAAAAAAGTTTGTGTATAAAACAACAATCCTTTTAATGACTCTTTATTTGAGAAGTTTTTCAAATAGAGATAAGAGCAAAGACAGACTAAGTTCCATTTGTGTCCATCCTCTAACTACTGTAATTGCTATTTTAGTGTTGTGGAGTTCAAGACCACCTTGAAAACCCCAGATTCCAATCAGATTATAATTTTTATTTATTAAATATATTTAGCAAATTTATTAAAGCTACTATAAGGGCCACAGTTTCTTATTCAAATCAGAGACTAAAATACTTTTAGTTTTTTTTTTATTTCATGTGTATTACTGTTTTGCTTTTGTAGTGATTTGAATAAGGATGGCCCCCAGCAGCACTTGGGAGGCAGAGGCAGACGAATCTCTCTGACTTCGAGGCCAGCCTGGTCTACAAAGCTAGTACTGGACAGCCAACACTACACAGAGAGACCCTGTCTCAGAAAAAACAAACAGACAAACAAAACCAAAAGAATGGTCCCCAGGAGGTGTGGCCTTGTTGGAGAAGTGTGGGTTTTGGGGTTTCAAATACCCAAGTCAGGCCCAGAGGCTTCCTCTCTTCCTGTTGTCTGGGGACCAAGATGTAGAACCCTCAGGCTCCTTCCCCAGAACCATGTCTGGCTTATGGACACCATGATGCTTATAGACTAAACCTATGAAACTGTATGCCAGCCCCAATTAAATGTTTTTCTGTATAAGAGTTGCTGTGGAGTCTCTCAATAGCAATAAAACGCGAAGGCATTTTATTTTACATGTATGTACGTGCAGCGTGTGCATGCCTGGTGCCTGCAAAGGTCAGAAGACAGTCTCATGTATCCTGGAACTGGAGTTGCAGATGGTTGTGAGCCACTGCGTGGGTGCTGGGAACAGAACAAGAGTGCTCTGCAAGTACCACAAGTGCTCTTAACTGTTACGCAATCTCTCCATCCCCTAAATTTGATTAAAAAAAAAAAAACCAAACAATTCTTATCACACTAACAAAAACTGTAAAATATTATTAATAGTCTGGCTCTGTTTTTGAAAGTGATTGTCTTAAAATATCATTGTATAGTTCAGTTATCAAGTTGTTCAGTTATTGGTTTTCTAACTTGTTGAATCAAATCCAGCCTTCCAAAGGCTGGAATTACAGGTGTGAGTCACCATTTCTGGCTTCATTTGGGGTCAAGTTGTAAACTAAAATTAGCTCTCACCTCAACAGTAGTTTGGTCTTCTGTTTGGTTGGTTCATTGGTTTGAAATAGGGTCTCATATAGCTGAGGCTAATCTTCTGCCTTCACCTCCAAAGTGCTGAGACTGTATGTGTATGACAGCATGTCCAATATCATGAGTGTTTTAAATTTCCTTTTATCAATAATATTTCTGTTAACACACAGGTGATTTCTCTAGCCTCCTCTCAGGAACTTTGCTTTAGCAAGGACTTCAAGAACTATGTTGAAGAAATATGGAGAGAGTGGGCAGCCTTGTCTTGTCCCTGATTTCACTGGGATTGCTTTAAGTTTCTCTCCGTTCAGTTTGATGTTGGCTATAGGCTTGCTGTATATTGCCCTTACTATGTTTAGGTATGTGCCTTGTATCCCTGATCTCTCCAGGACTTTAAACATGAATGGATGTTGGATTTTGTTAAATGCTTTTTCAGCATCTAAGGAGATTATCATGTTTTTTTTTTCTTTCAGTTTGTTAATATGGTGGATCACATTGATGGATTTCCATATATTGAACCACCCCTGCATACCTGGGATGAAGCCTACTTGGTCATGGTGGATGATATCTTTGATGTGTTCTTGTATTCGGTTTGCAAGTATTTTGTTGAGTATTTTTGCATCAGTGTTCCTAAGGGAGATTGGCCTGAAATTCTCTTTCTTTGTTGAGTCTTTGTGAGGTTTAGGTACGAAGGTGACTGTGGCTTCACAGAATGAGTTTGGTAATGTTCCTTCTGTTTCTATTTTGTGGAATAGTTTGAAGAGTATTGGTGTTAGCTTTTCTTTGAAGGTCTGGTAGAATTCTGTGCTAAAACCATCTGACCCTGTCCTTTTTTTGGATGGGAGACTTTTGATGACTGCTTCTATTTCCTTAGGGGATATAGAATTATTTAATTGATTTACCTGGTCTTGATTCAGGTTTGGTAAGTGGAATCGATGAAGAAAATTGTCCATTTCATTTAGATTTTCAAATTTTGTGGCATATATACTTTTGAAGTAAGTCCTAATGATTGTTTGGATTTCCTCAGTGTCTGTTGTTATGTCCCCCTTTTCGTTTCTGATTTTGCTGATTTGGACAGCTGGCTCAGGGAAGAAATAAAGAAAGAAATTAAAGTCTTCAAGGAATTCAATGAAAAGGAAGGCACAACATACCCAAACTTATGGGACATGATGAAAGCAGTGCTAAGAGGAAAGTTCATAGCACTAAGTGCCTTCAAGAAGAAATTTGAAACATCTCATTCAAGCAACTTAATGGCTCACGTAAAAGCCCTACAGAAAAAAGAAGAAGCAGACACACCAAAGAGGAGTAGATGGCTGGAAATAATCAAACTCAGGGCTGAAATCAATAAATTAGAAACAAATAAAACAATTCAAAGAATCAATAAAACCAAGAGCTGGTTCTTTGAGAAAATCAACAAGATAGAGAAATCCTTAGCCAAACTAACTAAAAGGCAGAGAGACACTATCCCCATCAGTTTTAACATATGGAAATTTGATTTCAGGCCAGTGCTACCATTTTAAAGCCAAACATTCCTTCTGACATCTCTATGGTAAAAAGGGGGGATTACTGCAAAGATCACATAAAGAGTATCAATGTTCAAAATTGTTTCCATGTGTTCCTTAATTGGAAGATTACTATTTCTCATGAACTCAAATTCTGCTTGGGTTATTCTATTCCAGTTTTCCTCCCATATGGTCAGCAATTACTAAATCAATCTTCTCTCTCTCTCTCTCTCTCTCTCTCTCTCTCTCTGTGTGTGTGTGTGTGTGTGTGTGTGTGTGTGTAAAGAGGGATGTTGTGATGGCTAGACTGAACTATCATGTCTCTTTAGAGCTGTCAACTCTTGAGGTTGTATTCTGGGTGGGTTCATTTTTAATGTCACTAGAGTTGTTTGAGAAGGAGAACTCTCATTTGAAAAATGTCTCAATGAGATTGGTTTGTATGAAAGTAGTATGTAATTCATTTTCTTAGTAATCAATGTGGCAGGGTCCAGTCTATTGTGGTGGTGCCACTCCTAGGTGCTACAAGAAAGCAAGCCATGAGTAAGCAAGTCCGTATGCAGCACTCCTCTATGGTCTCTACTTCAGTCCCTGACTTTAGGTTCCCACTATGAGTTCCTGCCCTGGCCTTCCTCATCTGTGGATTGTGACACGACAGTTGTAAGCTGAAATAAACCTTTTCCTCCCCATGCTGCTTTGGCTGTGGTGTGACATCAATGCAAGAGAAACCCTAACTAAGACAGGAACCAACAAAACACTCCTGGTACTTCCTACCACTGTCCATGTTCTGTAGACATTCTCAGCCTTCTGAGTATCAGAGGTGCAGTGCTTTGTATCTTCATGTTTAATGAAGTCTTTCAGTGAACATAAATTGGGGCTCCTGCCCATCAAATGTTGGATCAAATCCATTATGCTTTTCAGCCTCCATTCTTTGAAATACAGTACAAGTTTTTTTCCTAGAGGCCAAAGTCCTCTAGCAAATCCATTATTGGCGAATGTAGGTCATCAAGACAATGAATGTTTATTGAATTTCTGTGGAGCCATGTGTCATAATGGGTTCTTGGGACAAAAGCTTGAAAAAAAAAAATCCATGATCTGTGCTGTTTTAGAGCATACAGCTTTATTGATTGATGACTATTGACTGATTATGTGTGGGGGGTTTTAGTTCACAAGCTGTTGCACTAGCCCACTTCTAGGTTGCTTAGCCACCTGTGATTGGTCGCTGGTGCCAGGGGCCAGGGATAAAAGGACCCCTGCCTCTTATTTCCCTTTCTCTCTCCCCTTTTCTGTCAGGTTGCCCCACTCTCACCCCCATGTCTCTCTTTCCTTTCCTCTTTCTCTCTATCTCCAACCAATAAACTCTTTCATTTCGGATCTGTTGTGTGCATGGCATTGTTTTTATATGAATACTAACATGGTGGGGGGAAGGGTGCCATAGCCTGTGTGTAGAGGTCAGAGAATAATTCTGGGCATCTGTTCTTGCCTTCCACCATGTGAGTCTCAGGGATCAACTTTACGTTATCAGGCTTGGTGGGAAATATCTCACCTGCTAAGCCAACTCACAGGCCATGAAGTTTACAAGTTATAACAGAATAAAATGATTAAGTAATTCATTTATGCCTGAGTAGCTAAGTAACTATGAGTAGACAGAGCCAGGAAAAAGCTGAAGGGTGCCCAAGGAAATCCAATGCATAATATTCGTGACTTTTCTCAACAATTTTGACAAGATAGCTATCAGAGACAACTCAATCGAGGAGGATTCTTTTTTGGGGGGGGGAGGGAGGCTAAATGTTTTAGGGGAATTCAGTCAGTCATAGGAGAGAAGGCAAGGCAGTGGAGGCAACAGTCTGTGCTGGCATGATGTAGTTCCTTCAATCCATGTGTTGGCTGACGGGCTTCATGGGGAGAAGCAACACAGCGCATACTCACCCTAAAAAGAGAGCCCGAGACAGACCAAAGTGGCAATCGCACCGGTGTCCAATTTGTTGAGCCAGTGAGTGTTTTTATTGGTGATACAGGAGTATGGGTGAGGAGTTATTTACAAGGAGCAGGGATAACCCAAAGCAGCTGCACCACCCAGCGGCCCACCCCAACATAGCTTTCTACACACTGATTTATCATTATCCTGCAGTTTGAATGCTCAGAGTCTCTGAGCACCTGTTTATTTCTTTCTACACTCTAGGATAGGGGATCTCTAGGATCTTCCAAGCTAGCGCCGGGCATGGTGGCAAATGCCTTTGTGATCCCAGCACTTACTTGGGAGGCAGAAGCAGGAAGATCTGTTACAGGACAGCCAGAGCTAACTAGCGTGACTCTGTCTCAAAAAAAAAAAAAAAAAAAAAAAAAAAAAAAAAAAAAAAAAAAAAAAAGGGGGATCTGTTTTCCTTACATGTGACCTTTTATTCCCTCTTAAAGGCTCAGAAAGCCTCCCCTTCCCTCTGGGAGGAGTTGTTTCAATTTGGAAGGAATGTTGCAATCAGGAGGAAAAGGCCTTACAAAACCAGCTCTGTTTAGCCTGGAAGCAAGGCTAGAGTATAACCCTGCAGACAGTGGCTTCTGCCAGACAGGCCTTATGCCAGAGAAGTTCCACAGCCACTTAACCCCACCACCCACTGCTGAGGGGAAGTATTTCAGATTCTAACTGTAACACCCAGCATGGTGGCGTTTGCTTATAATCCTATAATTTGGGAAGCCCAGGCAGGAGGATCACAAGTTTAAAGCCAGCCTGGGACTCTGTCTTAAAACAACAACAACAACAACAAAATCTACAGATTTTCTACTGTATAAATGAGGGCAACTCAGCTGTTGATCCTTCTCTGAAACAGTATCCCAGGCACTGGTGAGTAGACATTGGCCTTATTCAAGCTCTCATTTTGTACTACATCACAGTTGTATATTTTAGATTCCCCCTTTCAAGATATAATCAGGAAGGGTGTCTTGCCTGGCATTACATGCTCCATTATGTCATGTACCCAAAAGGGTAAGGAGCAAGCACTTAGGTCTCATGTACATCCTTTTTCTGCACTCCTACGGTTTGACACTCAGAAACAGCTGCCCCAAAGATCAAGTGGTGACACCTGGCTGCCTAGGGTAAAAGACTAGATTCTGACAGCTCTGACCTAAGGGCGCTGATCAGTCCCCTGGCAGATTTATAACACGATGACATCATCAGGAGGTGGCCTCGCTGTTGGCTTCAGAGATGGCATTTGAAAGAACATGGGCAATCTAGGTCATGTTTGTCTGTCTAAGACAAAACAGACGTAACATGAAGAAATTTATGTCACTGAACTTTATGTTTTGGGAAATTAAGTAGGAGGGAATAATATTATCATTGAGGTTGTCGTAGAGGGACATTATAAAAACACTTTATTAAAAAATAGTTATTTTTATAGCGGCTGTGACGGATATTCTTGGTAATCAACTTGATGCATCTGGAAGTAACTAAATTCAAGTTTCTGTTTTCGCCTCTGAGGAATTTTTGGTTGAATCATTTGAAGTGAGAAGACCCACTCTAAATCTGGCTTTTTTTTTTTTTTTTTTTTTTGATGTGGGAATATATATCCACCTTAAATTTGGCCACACCTTCTATTGGTAGCCTGTATAAAGCACTGAGGAAGAAGGAAGTGTTTGCTCCTTGCCTGGTTGCCCTTATTCCTTCTGACCAGTTCATTCCTTCACTGGTGTTAGAGCTTTTTCTTGAGGAGCCCTGAAGAAGACCAGCTGAGACATCCAGCCTTGTGGACTGGAGAATGACTGGATTCTTGGACTTTTATTTGGTTAGACATTATTGGATTAGCTGGACTACAGCTTGCAAGTCATTCTAATAAATTCCACACACATGTATACACACACACACACACACACACACACACACACACACACACACTTCTTCTATTCATTCTATTCTTCTAGAGAACACTGGCTAACACAGTAACAATATGTACAATTTAGACAGCAAATCTTTCACAATTACTGAAATACACCAACTTTTCTGCTCTCTTTTCATCTTTGAGGGCAGCCTCACCCTCAGACCCCAAGAATGTCCCAGAAATTATGCAGGGTGAAGAGAACATAAGCATTTGTCTTTTGTGCCAACTAATGTCACACCAGGCTGCATGTGAGTGTTGACTGCTCCTCCCTCTCATTCTTTTGAGTTCCTTCAGGGTAGGTGTAGGCTTAGATTTTTCACCAAACCTACTTTATTTAGGGTTCTTAAAAGCCTCCCTTCCACCCATTGACCAGAGGTAGGGGAGAAAGGTTATTAGTTAGAGGGGGTTGTAGACCTTTATAGAAGTAGTTCCTTGGGGTGAGTCCACTCTTCATGTCCAGATACCAGCAGTCCAGTCCAAAGGCCAGCACCAAGTAACAACAGGAATCAGCATGATTCAGAAGGTCGAGACAAGTCAGTGAAAGCCGCAAGACTCAGTTGGATTGCCCCAGAAGTGCTCTGGAATGTTTCTCTCTGGGAAGTAAAGTGTGGAAACAAGAAGATCAGCGCACCGATCTTGATCCAAAAAGCTGTGTCTCACTGTCTAGGGGCTTTATGTACCTCCTCTCTTCAGAGTTCACCCACGGATGCCCTCTCACGAGACCACTCACAGCAAAACATCACGTGCCCTCTAAAAAGACAGCTTCTAGCTAAACATCACATGACTCAACTGAGTCTTCAAAGAAACCGGAAACTTCCACTTCAGGTGGGAGTAACTGTATCCATTCCTGGCGTGTGTGTGTGTGTGTGTGTGTGTGTGTGTGTGTGTGTAGGTGGGGAAAGTAATGCAGAGGAGACGGCCTGGCAATTGAAGTCTTTAAAAAGGTCCCTATGGCTTAAAAAGTACTGGGGCAGATGAAGGTTTATTTCATTATTTGATATATAGCTTTCCTATCGACCCTCTCCTGACCCCTGGTATGTAACGGCAATTATTCATTTTTGAATGAGGAGGGCATTTCCTTTTACTCATTTATGCTGAGGGCTCATAGGGCAAGCCATGTTCGGAAAAGTGAATGTGTGGATGGGAGAAAGATCTAGAAAAACTTTACACACAAATGTCACACTTTTTTGTTTTCTTTTTAATTACATTTTTCTTTTTTATATTAATTAGTTTATTCATTTTGTATCCCAGCTGTAACCCTCTCCCTCTTGTTTTTGTTCTTCACGATAGGGTTTCTCTGTATAGTCCTAGCTGTCCTGGAACTCTCTCTATACACCAGGCTGGCTTTGAACTCAAGAGATCCACCTGCTTCTGCCTCCCCAGTGCGGGGATCAAAGGTGTGTGCCACCACTGCTCAGCAAATCTTATACTTTTAAAAACACTTTTTATATTACTTATTTTGCAGGAAGAGGAGAGACATATTTGCCATGGCACATGTGTTGCTGAAGTTGATTTTCTTCTACTACAGTATTTCTCAACCTCGTAATTGTTTAAATTATCTAATATTTATACCAATAAAGAGGCAGGAGGCATAAACTGAGGTAAAAACCTACTAGCTCAGCCAGGTAACTTTACTTCCTATAGTATATACAAAGTATCTATTCACAAGCTTGATTCTACAGCCAAACTGCAAGCTCTTTAGAATTCTCTTTCTGTCATTCTACTGAGCTAGACTGCCTTTCTTTTGAGCTCCAAACCTAAGACTGCTTCTTAGCTATCTTTTTTAGAATTCTGTTTTACTGGTGCCCTGCCAGCTGCTTCTCTGTTGTTTCTGCAAGCCCAAAGAGAGGATCTCTATCTCTTACCCAGAGATCCTTCTGAAAAGGCTCTTCAAGCTGAAAGAGAGAAGGAGAGATGGGGAGGGAGAGGAGAAAGGGACCATTTGCTATAAAAGAAGTCTCTAGCTCCTCCCCTACACCTTTAGCAGGGTGAAGCCTTTTCACTGTTATGGTGGGAGGTCTCCAAGCCAAGTCAGTGGGGCTGAACCATTTCACATTTAGGGTAGCTCAAGGCTACCCAAAAGACTTTGCCTCGGCTCATAGAGCAAAGACCACCAGATCTCTCCCAAGCAACCTCCCTTAAAATAGGCAGGAACTTTCCGTTCTTTAGTATTCTTACCCATGTAGGCCTCTGGAGGTGCACTCAAACTGCTTCTCTTCAGAACACATCTAACTGCATCTGACAAACGCAATATCGGTGTAGGCTTTTATATTTTGCTAACAATTAGGTTTCTATGTACAATAATGAAATATCCTGTGGCACAACGTTTCTAATGATGCAGCTCATATTGAGAGGACCGCCAACCATAAAATTATTTTGTTGCTACTTCATAACTGTGATTTTGCTACTGTTATGAATTGTGATGTAAATGTTTTTGGAGATAGAGGTTTGCTCAAAGGGTCATGACCCATAGGCTGAGAACCAGGGATTGAACTCAGGTGTCCAAGGCTTAGCTTTTCCTGCTGAGCGTTCTATTGCTAGCCCCAAATGCCAAATTATCTATATGTTCATTACTAGCAACTAAAAAATTTCCTGCTTTTACTAATTGACTGAACTGATAAAAGAGAGACCAGCGTTTCAGTGAGGTTTTAAAAAGATTTTATTTTTATATGTGTGTCAGTGTGAGTGTACATACATGAGTACAGGCACCCACAAAGCCAGTAGCAGACGGTGGATCCTTGGTGCTGGAATTACAGGTTATTGTGGCTGCCTGCTGAGGGTGCTGGAAATTGACTTCCAGTCCTCCTCTGGAAGTGCAGCAAGTGGTCTTACCCACTGGCACGTCTCTAGAGCTCCTAACAAACTTTTAGAAAGAGTTGAGTCCTAATATTGGAGGAACACCTTAGGTGAGGCACACCTCACCTAAGAAATGCTGCTGGGTGTGAGGGCAAAAAGCCTGAGCTTTCTCCAGTCTGATAATTTTTTAAAGATATATTTCTTTATTATTTAGACAGTATTCTGCCAGCATGTATGCCTGTGAACCAGAAGATGGCACCAGATCTCACTATCGATGGTTGCGAGCCACCATGTGGTTGCTGGGAATTGAACTCAGAACCTTTGGAAGAACAGCCAGTGTTCTTAACCTCTGAGCCACCTCTCCAGGCCCTAGTATGATCTTTTGTGTAGTTCTGAGTGATAGATACCTGCCAGGGTGCAGGTATACCTTGGAAAGTGTCAGCTGCCCCAGAGAGTGTCCAAATGGCTTCTGTGTTATGGCACCAAGACACTGGAAAACTGAAACCAGTGTTCTGAGTTCCCAGCTTTGCCGAGCCTCCCTTGTGTACCTAAGTGTGCCTTGGACATAAGTCAGCAAGAGGAAAATGAGAGCAGAGCTCACCCTAGAATGAGAGCCTTGGTGGCAGGAGGACCAGCAAGGGTCACAACCGCAACTGTAATGCAAGCCTCTGGCCCCCAGAGCCTCATCGAGCTCCAGCATTCAGGACAGGACACCAAGCAGGACAGTCAACAGGTACCTGCAGCGGCTTGTTCTATCTATGGCAACAGTGGTGTTTTAGACAAAAACAGCCTTTTTTTTTTTTTTTTTTTTTTTTTTTTTTTGCCGAAGGCTGGGCAAGCCCAGTCTTCCGCCTGGATTTCAGCTGTTTAAGAGGCAGTAGATGAGCCCCATAGGGCTGCTTAACTTGACAGTCAAAACTGATTTTGACTTTTGCATTCTATACTGTTTTCCATGGTTTTATTTTAGGTGGATTTTGTTTTTCTTGGTCCATGTTTTGCAAGTCCAACTTGTCATTTTTTTTTCCTCCATAATTTTCAGTCGAAATACATACACACACTATTAGTTTTGCGTTGTTCTTCTACTAAATTCTTTTTTTCCCAAATTAAGTTAAATTTCTATTGCTGCCAGTGCTATCTGATTTTCCCACAGATATTTAAAAGAACCTGTGAGCAGTTATAATCACTTCCAGTGCTTTTGTCCTTGTGACCTGTGACTTCGGTAAAAGACAAATACTCTTGTTTGCCTCTAGAAGCAACAAGCAAAGCTTAGTAGTAGACAGCTGTAGCTTTGGATATTTGGTTGAAGTAACAAACACAAATACCATGCTAAATACTAAGGTTGCCGTTCGGTTTTGGATCAGAAATCTTTGTGTGAAGGTGACAGGGCTATGCCGCAATATTTTAACGTTCATTTTGTATTTTGTCCTAGATTTACTAAAATTTTTCTGAAGAGATGTTTACCTCAATTCTTAATATTTCTTTTTTGTTCGCAATTCCTTCCCAAACAACTCAAGTGAAAGTTTCTGATTATTCATTTCTTTCTTTCTTAAAAACAACACACACACACACCCCTTCCCAAACGTTTAAAAAGACTTTGAAACAAAGACGTGAGTGAGAGATTGATGACTTAGGGCAGGGGACGGCATTCTAGCACTCCACCATAATCTGGACAGCCCAAGCATCTTTGCAAATGTGTTTGCTTTTGGTGGCCAAGTAACCCCAGGACAGAGAAAGTAAAGAGCAGGTCACCACTAGCCCGCGGCTTGTTTTACCTCCTGCTGATCTCAGTGAAGTGAGCTTGCTGGGAGGTTTTAAAAGGTAGAGTGCAGGCCTGGGGCAAGGTGCCCCACAGGTGGCAGCCTTGTAATTGTCTCTGAAGGAGGAAACACAATTGTGGTCTTTAAGGGGCTCTCTTGGGTTACGGTGACTGACAGGCATCTTAGACCACAGCACTTCAGTGAAGTGGGATGGACTGGACAAACTGCGGTGGAGTCGCCGTGTTTGCTCTTTGGACTTCTACACGCTATTAAAAAAAATCGAGGGAAACTTGAGAAAAAAAATTAAAGATGTAATAAATAAATAAATAAATAAATAAATAAATAAATAAATAAATAAATAAATAAAACCGCAAGCGCGTGTCACCAATGTTCTGATAAGATTCTGCAACAAAATTACGAAATTTGAAACTTTTAACTCTGACACATTGTCTGGAGGAAAGAGGCGTCTCCGAACAGTAGCGGGGCAGTGGGGTCCTCCAAGGGCGGCCCATCCGATCTGGAAGACGGCTTACCAAGAGAACTCTGTTGTCGTTGCTGCTACAGACAAGGTGTAGCGCTACGTGGCCTTGGCTGGCCTAGAACTCGCGAAGATCCCACCGCCCGGGGCCCCTCGCTCCGTGATGATCCTCGCCTAGCCCCCTGGAATGTTTCTTCAATGAGGCAGACGGAGTTTGGGGACGGTCCCAACTAATCCGCCCGAGGGTGGGCGCGGCGCCGTCGGGGACACGCCGGCCCAGCGGGCTCCGGGTCCAGCCCGCACCCAGGAGGGACGAGCAGGAGGCGGGCGGGCGGGCGGGGTCCGCTCCGCCCGGGCGTCCGCGCTCCCGCAGGGCCGGGCGGGCGAGCGGCGTCGGCCCCCACCGCGGCCGCGGCCGCCCCTCCGAGCCTTCCGGGCGGCTGCGCGCTAGGGCCAGCGCGCAGGCGCGGCGCACGCAGCCGCGGCCCCCGGAACGGTAAACAGTGGCGTCACGTGACACGGCCCGCTCCCGCTCCCGCGCCGCCGCCGTCGCACGCCGATGGCCGCGGGCTCTCGCGGCGCCGCACGGGCTCCACGAGGCGAGCGACCCCCGGGCTCAGGGAGGCAGCGACTGCAGCTCGGACGGGGAGGGCGGCGCCCAGGCCGGCCGTAGTGTCGTCACCGCGGCGGCGCGGGCCCCGGGAGCCCCGAGCCGAGGCAGCGACGCCGACGCCCTGCGCGCACCCCCTCCGCGGCCCCCTCCTCCGCGGCCCCGCGGCCTCCATCTTCCTCTGGCTGCCGGCGGCAGCGCTCGTCTGCGGAGCGGGTGAGTGGCGGCGGCGCCCGCCGGGACGGGCCCTCGGTGGCCTCCTCTCCCCCCCCACGCCCTCCACGCGGGCGGCCCGCGTCCTCCTCCCCCGTCGCCTCCTCGCGCCGCGGCCGCCCGCTCCTCCCGGGCCGTTCGGCCTGCGGGGCCTCCCCGGCTCGCCCCGCCCCGCT
>NW_026585580.1:9117661-9129620 GCF_907164565.1 Psammomys obesus | reverse complement strand
GCCGGGTCTCCGCGCGGGCGAGCGGCGCGGGCCAGGCCGGGTTCCAAGACCCCCGGGCCGGGCCGGGCGCGGTGGCCGCCGCCCGCTCTCGGAGCCTGGCGGCAGGCCGGGGGTCCCCTGCCGAGGCCCACCCGCGCCCCGGGCCGGCCCCCGCCCTGGCGTCCGGGGGGTCCGAGGCTGCGGACCCCCGGGGAACGCGCGCTTTGTGCGGGGACCCAGACGGTGGGCTGGCCCCTTTTCTGCCCACCTGCGTGCGGACAGGACGAGTAATGTAATGAGCCACTAGCCGATAAGTACGTGTTAATGGTGCTCAGCAACTGATTATCTGACACGGGGCCCGGGGTGGGGGACCGTGGGACAGTTCAGCCCGAGGCTCTTTCCCTTCGAGGGCCCTTCTCCCTGCCTTTGGGTAGCTAAAGGCTAGGAAATGGGTAGCATTTCCTAGTCGTTACAGTTCGAATGTGTGTTTGTTATTGCTGTGGAGCAATCATTAGCAGAGCGTGACTGAGGTTTGAGGGAAGTAGCAATGCTGCTTTAATGTCCACTCGATGTTCATCTTCGTCCTCCGGGCAGGTCTTTTTAAAAAGGGTCGAACAACCGGGACACTTCCCACATTGTGAATTTTGCTCCCTTATTTTACGCTAACATTTGAGAAAGGATCACAGCAAATCATATTGCTGTATTTATTTAGTTCGTATTTCGGGCACAAACTTTGTCTCGTGTTTTCAGTCTCCAAGCCCGCATCTTAGTTCCTGCCTTTTAGAAAAGTCCCCGTGTTTGGTGGTTTGAAGATGATGTGTGTTTGTTATAGAAAAAAGACAGAGGAAAGGACAGGAACTGCTCTGTTGTAGCATCCTTAGGTTTTTAATTTGCAGTGCTATTTCACATCACAGATGTTGAGAGAAACCCCAGTTGGTTCAAGTAGAAAGCATTTGATATACTTAGATCTTATTTTCCCCTCTGCTCTCCATTATGTTCACAATGATTTCTTCATCGTTACCTTTATCACTTATTTTAAAATGGACGTGACAGAAACAATTTAAGTAGGACTTGGAGGGGTTGTCATTGCTGTGCTGAAGCCACACACTCAGGTAATTCATTAGTAGCAGAATGCCTTGTTGCACAGTGAAATGGGCTATTTAAAAAGAGTTAAGACCAGAAATGTGAAGCTTTATAGAGGTTCCAGTGACGAGCATTCAATATGATAAATACCCCGTGGTGGGGCCGAAGTTTTCTCCTGACCCCTGTGCACTTCAGCGGTGTTTCTCGAATAGCATCACTTGCCTGGTTTGTTACAGTGCTCTTGCAACCTAGCGAAGGAACAGGGATTTCTATCGCACCGAATTAGGTAGGTAGTGGGTATGTATGCCCACTTGTGCGCTGCATGTTCTCATGTCATAAGAGAAAAATAATGGTCTGTTAAATGGAGTTGGGAACTAGACTGATAATTTCAGGAAAGAGAATTGAAACTTTTAATAACTTAAAGCCACATTATTAAAATTTAACTTACTCTCTTTTGGAATCAGCTAAGAAAAGTTTGAGAGCCTTTGATATATGTATTTTTGGCAAAAGTTGGAAGGCAACAAGTGACAGATTGCTGTAAAATCATCTTAAGAGCTGAGATTTTTGTAGAATTATTCATATATACAGGCAGATATACAGACACAGATAGACACTGGATTTTGTATCAAAAATTTTTTCTGGAGTGTTCTTTTTCTCTTTTAATGTGTGTAATTACTTCAGTTTTAAGAAGTTAATATTTCTTACAGTGCTGGATATGTTTGTTCATCTGCATTTCAAGAATTTTTGTTGACAGATGGCTGCAAGCTTTAAGAAATTAATAATTGGAATAAAATAATCTTAGGCTTAATAGCCCACCCCTCCCTGTGCATGCATCTTTGGAGAATCCTGGGATCCAGATATATAAACCTAAGAGACCTTATTTTTTAAACTACAAAATGACTGTAAACTATTAAAAATTTAGGCTCCTGTTACAGTTTTGAGAAAGGAAAGAAAAATACTCTTTAATTCTTGTTGTCTGATTATATGTAATAGGATATACCAGAGCATTGGTTTGATTAAAAATACCTGAAACAGGGTGCTCTGTGGGAATGTAGTTTTGACTGGAAAACAGGATTTAAAGACATTAGATAGGAAATCAGTGTATTTCAATTTAAGAAGGGAACTTAAATGTAAGGCAAAGTGTCATTCACTATGTGTTTAATCCTAGACAGTTCTTTGTCAGAAATAATTATTCTTTGAAACAAGGTCTCACTACACAGCCTTGGCTGATCTGAATTTCAGTATATAGAGTGGTTGGCCTGAACTCACAAAGATCTGCCTGTATTGAGAGTGATGGTTGGCACCCCCACACCTGGCTCGCAAACCATTTGCATGTTGAGGAAAGGATCTAAAAGAATAGTGGAGACTTGATGATTACACAGAAGTTTTAGTGTGCTGGTGTAATCGTAGGTATATCAGACAGTTTTGAATGGGATGGTAGATGGCATAAAGAGCTAAGTGCAATACTGCAATTTGTGTGGGGTGAACACGTGAAACAAAACAGGGTGGAAAAATACACTGTGAGGCTGGGAAAGTTTATTTTCTTCCAAATGACATGTTCATGGATTGAGGAGAACCGTTTTTTTATATGTATAATGTGGCTAAGTACACATTCTTTGCTTTATTTTGAAGGAAAAGTGGGGTACTTGTTTAGCAGTTTTACTGATTTTATTATGTTTTAAAGTTATACAAAAATTATGTAAGGAGAGCGCATAAAATAAAATTTAGAAGCGCTGCTTGCTTGTATTGTAATTTGAGGATATTGAGTATGTGACCTTTGGAAAATCACATAACTGTTGAGTTTTGATTTTCTCTTCTGTAGAAGAGACATAATAATTGCATGTACATTATAGGTCTGATAGATAGTAAGTGCTAACTGTATGTTCTGACTGTTAGTACTCATGCTATGATATTTCTCTGCTTATTTCAAAATTCTGCTGAATGCTACTTACAGTACACAATGACTGTAAATTTTAAAAATGAATTTTTTCTTTTTCTACTTTTACCTAGTTCAGTTCTAATTTTGCCAGGTTCAGTTTCTACATGCTAGTTCTTTTTCTAAGTTCATAGGTCTGTTTTAGTCTTTGGTGTCATTGTAGGCAGGGTGCCATTTAGTCTTTTTATTGAATAAATTCACAAAGACCTAATGATCCTTGTTTTCCTTTATGAGGTCTTTCTGGTGGATTTTAACTCATGAAACTGGAACAGAATTTGAAGTCTATAGGACAGTTACTTGTAGGATTATACCTAAACATTTTACAGTTATCCTTAACTTTCTTAGGATAACTTAGTATGCATCTATAGGTTTTTTTTTTTTTTTTTAACTTTTAAAATAATTTAAAATAGTATGGGTGTTTTTTCTCCATGTATGTCTGCACATGGGTGCCTGCTTACTGCAGAAGCCAGAAGAGAGCCTCAGCTCCCCTGGGACTTGAGTTATAGTTCTAAATAAGGATGTGGGTGCTGGGAATCGAACCTGGCTCCTCTGGAAGAACAGCCATTGCTTTTAACCACTGAACAGTCTCCTAATGCTTTTATATCAGTCTTTAAGAAATGACCTTGGTGTCATACAAGTGAGTTTAAAACTGTTCTACTGCTTATGCTGAACACTAGGTGTAACTAGTAAGCTGTAGTGCCTTTCTTGTGAATTGATAATAACCATAGTACCTGCCTGACAGGGTGGGTGACTGTGAGGACTACCTGCATAGTGCTAGTGAGCTCCTTACCACAGCATCCCGAATAGTAACATTCATCGAATTTAATTTTACAAAAACTATACACAGTAGTGGTAAGTATTGAGTGTTGAATGAGCTGTTTCTCTGGGTTCTCTCTCTCTCCCTCTCTTTTTTTTTCTTCATTGGTTACTCTTAACAAGCAGTTTTATCTTTTTTGCTAATCATTTTTTTAAAAAACAGATTATAATATAGAGTCATTTTGTTAAAAGACTGTAGAGGAACATTTCTTGGCCCATACTCTTGAATGCCCCTCCCCCATGTGGGCTTGTTTGAATGCATTATAGTGTTTTTATTAGATACTTTCGATACCTTACCAACTGTGCTGACAGTAACGGTACCTAAGCATTTTCAAATGTTCTTTTGGATGGGTATACTTGCCTCCAGTTAAGAATAATTTGATCTTGATGACACTGCTGGAAATCCCCAACATTGGGAGGCAGAGGCAGGAGGATTACCAAGGCACCTTGTCTCATACCCAGGGTGTGGGGAACATGCCTGATCAGATTGCTTGATTTAAAGTTTAAGTCAAATTTAAATAGTTTAAACTATTACATTAGGGCTGGAAAGTATCAAGTGTGGTCCCTTTCTAGGGCTTTGCTTTCTTGGTCTGTTTTGATTTCTCACATACATAATTGATCACTACTTCTTTTTAGGTTTTCATTAAAATGTTATTTTAGTAGTAAGACATATAAAATGTGTATATATATATATATATATATATATATGGACATATAAAATGCTCCTTTCTAATTATTATGACTGTTTAAAATTTTTTATAGGTATTTTAATGCCTTTGTGTTTTGGTTACTTTTTTACTGCTGTGACAGAACAACTTGACCAAGGAAACATAAGGCATTTGACTTGTCTTTTGAGTCCATGATGGCAGAAACAAGGCATGGCTACAGGAACAGCTGTGAGGTGACATCTTGATCCCAAAGCAGGAGCAGGAAGTGGCCGGAGGGTGAGAGAGCTAGATAACTAGGAGTGGTTGGAGCTTGTAAAACCTCAAAGCCCACCACCCTCGGTAACACGTCCTTCAGCAAGGCCCCACGGGAGAAGCAACTGAGAACCAGGCGTTCAAGCAGTTATTGGGGGCCGCTCTCATTTAAACAACCAGCCACATCATGGCTCCTCTCACATGTATAGACTACATGAGACGGCGGAGGCTCGTTACAGTCTCCAGTGTTTTTAAGATTTATTTTTTATTATGTATATAATGTTTAGTCTGCAGGTACACCTGACTTGGGAAGAGGGCACCAGATGTCGTTATAGACGTCTAGCGAGCCACCATGTGGTTGCTGGGAACTGAACTCAGGACCTCTGGAAGTGCAGCCAGTGCTCTTAACCTCTGAGCCATCTCTCCAGCCCTCCAAGCTAAAGCTAGCCTTGAACTCTGTTTTCCCCTTCCTTCTCAGTGCTGGAATTACAAGCATGTCCGCACACCCAGCTCTTTGTCCCTTAACTTTGATACTAGTGATATTGCTAGGTTTTTTAAAAAAATTAATAGAAGATGAATATATTTTATGTAGGTTGGCCTAGAGATTTCTGTTTTAGACTTTTTTGGTATATTTGAGATTGAAATAGAACTCTACCACTGACTTGTACCTCCAGACAGTCTCACTGAGTTACCTGGGCTGGTCTTGAACACAGTTAGCCCAGGCAGGCTTTGAACTTGTAATTGTGCTACATCTGCCTGCCAAAGTGGGTGGGATTTTAGGCCTGTGCTTCTAGATTCATCTAAAAGTGAGACACTTAAAATCAAATCATAAAGTCAGTTTTTTTAAAGTAGTATTTTTGACACTTTGTAATTTTTTTCCAATTTTGTTCATATCTGAAACAATAATATATTTTGGTATTATTTAATGTAATCTAAATTTAACTGCAGTTTAATTGTCAATTGGAAATATCTTCGGGTTCAGATTAAGTTTTACTTACATACAGCATTAGTACTTATAATTTTAATTATGAGTCTTTATAAACGGTTCAGTAGATGCAACTCAAATGTTCATAGCTAGCACTGTTTTTTCTTCTTTTGGTCTATCCTCTGAACCTTTAGGGTTCAGGTTACACATCTACTTACCTCCTGAGTTTTCACCTGTTAGTGGATCCTATTAGTATCCTTCCAATGTTGATAAATCATTGACATTTATATTTTATTGTATTTGTCTGTTTGTAATCTATCCCGGATTATGAGTTCCTTAAATTTGAGACAGTGATTGGTTTTGCTTTGTAGGTGTTTAGAAAATGTGTGAGTGATTGAATGAATGAATAGTTTGAGTTAAGATTATCCAATTCTGGGACAGCTATGTGTATATTGTTGTTTGTAAATAATAGATGTGACTCTGAACCCTGAAATCCTCTCGGATTTTAGCATGTGTAATCTTAAATTACTGACAGTGATTTAATTGTATGCATTTCATGAGCCATTTTAAATAGATGATAGATCTGTGTTTTGCTTAAAATACCAAATGTAAGGAAGTATTGAAGTAAAACTTTGGTGTAAAAGACAGAAATTTGTATCAAGCAGATATATAATTCCCAAAGATACTGAAAATATCTTTTTAATTACACCTGCTTATTCTTGTCTTTTACATTACTTGGTATCCTCAATATTCTCTTGTTTTAAAGCTGTCTTATTTTGGAATACTTCTAGATTTATAGGAAAGGTGCAAAGCAGAATGAGAGTTCCTGCATACCCAGTAGTAGTCTAATTCATTTCCGCTGATCACTGAATTTGAATGTAAGATTAGTGCCTCTCTCAGAGCAACCAGAAAGCTATTAACTGAATTAATACTGTTTCAGATTTTACCAGCTTTTCCAGTACTGTACCTTTTCTGTTCTGCAGTCAGTCCACATTGTACTTAGATTAATGTATCTGTTTCAGATTGGTTAATGTTTTTGTAATTAACTAACATTTGCTTTCCTACTTAGTATGAATAATTTTTTAAGGTGCATTTTAAATTTTGTGTTAGTCTTTGGCTGCTCATGGAGATCATCTCCCTGGAGCTTGCTGCACATGGTGCTGGGAACCAAATTTGTGTCTTCTGCAAGCGCAGCACATACTTCAGCCAAGAGCTGAAAGTTAGCCTTTTAGCTCTAGCATGAGTTGTTTTTGATACTAAGTACTTAATATCTGAAGCCTATTTCTTAGATTACTTTATACTTGTGGTGGTAAATGTTACTTTCAACATAGCTTGACTGTTGGATAGTTGTTCATTATTTTGCTCTTTTCCTTGTTGGATTGTGTGCAAATCTAATGGGACCCGCATTAAAAAAAAAAAAAAAAAAGCAGCCGCATTAATTTATATCAGCTTCTGTTATGTTCCACTGAGTACTAGTATTGTGATATTTCCTATGGAATTTACTTTTTTTTTTTTTTGAGCCATAAATTTGATAATCTTTTTGTTTTCTGTCTTAAGAGAGTCTCATACTTATTGGCCTGCAAAGGTGTCTCATGCAGTGGTAGCTACATATAAATATTTGAATAAAGAAAAAATATTGTTAAAGAAATGCATCCTTATTCTGTGTACTATTTCTCAACTTCAGATCATAGAATTTTTTTTTTTCTTGCTAATCCTTTTTAAATTCAGTGAAGCATACAGTTTGGATTAAAGAATTATATTGGAAATTATGGCTTATCTTAAAAAGTTCAGTATGATTAATTTCTGCCTGCCTGCCTCTCTTCATATTTTTAATTGCTCACTTTGGGCTTGGGAAAGTATGTTGAGACAGGGTTTTATTAGCCCAGTCTGGCTTCAGGCTCCTCTTTTTGTAGCCAAGGCTGGCCTTGAACTCATCATCTTCTTCCATTTGAAGAATGATGGGGTATTTCTAAACCTATTACAATAATTAAGGTTTAGTACATTTCTGTCATTTTTCCTTATCTTGAGCCCCCGGCAGTTACTAACTTGCCTGGAAATTGTTTTTCGTAGCCTTCAGTGAGTCCTAAGCTCAGTCGTAAGGGTGGGTAGGTATTAGGCATGGACTGTGGAGCTGGATGACTTTAAGGAAAACCTTTACATTATTTAAGTGCACTTCCATTGAGTTACACATATACAGATGGAATGTTTACCCAAGTATTGCATATAATATATATTCAGTAGCTATATGTGGGAGCTCCATTTTGCCTGCTTTTTTAAGCTAGTGGCGTAGCTGGTGGCTCAGGCTGTCCTCAAGCTCCTCATCCTCCTGACTTTGGGGTCATAGGTGTGCAGCATCACACCCAGCTCTCCTTCTCATTTTTAACGGGAGGAGCTTAAACCAACTTAAGAAAGTTGGCAGATTTATTAGAGTTACAGTAGAAGAGCTGGGTGTGTTGGGGAAGGCCTGTAATCCCAGCACTTGGGAGGCAGAGGCTGGAGGATCTCTGAGTTCAAGGTCAGCCTGGTCTACAAAGTTTCAGGATGCCTAGGGGTATACTTAGAGAAAGCCTGTCTCAAACAAACAAACAAACAAACAAACAAAAAACCAAAAAACAAAACAAACAAACAAAAAAACACCAAAAGGAGTGGCACCCTTTGACCAATATGGGTCACAGATATTCTAGGTTGTGGTTTTCCAACTGGTTGTTTTACCTAAGCCCTTTCTTAAATCAGGTTCTGATAATTGAAGCTTCTTGACAGTTCCTTGGAATACCTTTATCTAGTGTGTAGGTACAGTTTGGGTAGACTAATTGAACGTCAGTGTAAACCACACATAACTCACTGAAATAAATTTGAATATGTGACGTGACTGTTTTCTTGTCATTTATCTTGTTTTCTCCCAAAAGAAGACCCTGGGAGAGATGTGTGTATGTGCACAGGCTTGTGTGCATGTGTAAACTTCCGGTCTGTTGGGTGTAGCTAACAGTTCCTTTGGTTCCACAGAAACAAAACTGTCTGTGTTACATGTGAATAATTTTAATACTTTGTAAATACAGCAAGGCTACTCTACAGATTTTAGTAGTTATGGGACCATGATTTAAATAACTGAATTTTAGCTATTTTGTGTGGACTTATTGTAAAAACATTGTTTGATTCTTTATGAAAATGTTATGGTTAAAAACATACAGTTTTATGGTTTAAACCATGTAATTCTTTCAAATATGTCAAGTTAACGGACTATATAATTATTTTTCTAAAAATGAATTGAGTAAATGTTTAACAGAATCTCTGGTAAAAAAAAATATTCTACATGCATGATAAAGGTCATTCAGCAAAAATTTGTTCCACATTTCCATATGTATATTCTAAAACACAGTGAGGGTTTTTTAAAAAAACAAATTCAGAACTGTGTTCTTAGATTCAAAATTATTAAAATAATTTGGTATTAGGTGATTTTCAATTGATAGCTTTATTTCTTATGGTATTTTTTTTGTCTTTCTATAGGGTTGAAAGACACACAGAAGTCTTCATGGATATAGTTGATACATTTAATCATTTAATTCCTACTGAACACTTAGATGATGCCCTATTTCTAGGATCCAACCTGGAGAATGAAGTCTGTGAGGATTTTAGTACAAGTCAAAATGTCTTAGAGGACTCGCTGAAGAACATGCTCAGCGATAAGGATCCTATGCTAGGATCTGCAAGTAACCAGTTCTGTTTGCCTGTTTTGGATAGCAATGATCCCAATTTCCAGATGCCTTGTTCAACAGGTAATTCTTACTTTTTTTTTTTTTTTTAAGTCTGCAATTTAAAATAAAGACTTTTCAGCAGCATCTTTTTTCCTCCTCTTTTTTAAAAATGAGTGTAGTGAATTTAGCGTTCTTTCCTTTAAATTTAGTGTCTCTTTTCCAGGCATCAGTGTTAGAGAAGTTCACGTCAATTTTCTTCTAAGCAGTGTATAGAGCTATTTTCAAGGATGTTATGGGTGTAGGTGCAGTGACCATGTGACTTGTCACATGACATGGATGTGTGTGAGGGTTGCTGTTAGGAATTATGTCATTATAACATGTGAGTATTGGGACTTATGCTAGAAAGAGAGGTTGCCTGGCAAATGGGACACTGTCACACAGGCCTGCTAGAGTCAGGGATGAAGGCTGAGTTGACATCTGTCTTAAGCTTTCATAGTTTTCTTGGCTCAAATTACAGATACTTTGATATATTATATGTCTGTTTTAAGACCAGACAAAGAACTCTAGACTATGCTGTCCTGTACACTAACCACTAGCCATGCATAATTATTACCCCAAGTTAGTTTAGTTTTAGTTGAGATGTGCTGTAAAATGCACATTAAAGTTTGGGTATTTGATTGCAAAGTATTTCATTAACTTCTTCAATAGATGGTAAGGCAAGATATTTGAAGATATTTGGTTAAATAAATTACGAGAATTAATTTTATGTATTTTTTACAAAGTTGTTTTTATGAGTCTGGGTCTCAAGTGTTGCTTTAGGCTGGCCTCTACCTCCTGGGCTCATGCAATCCTTTTGTCTGAGTAGAGGATTTCTGTGCCTGGCCTTTTTTTTTTTTTTTTAACTGGTATTATTTATTGTATATTTACTGAGATTGAACCCAAGGCCTTGCACATGCCAGGCAAATAACTCATCACTAGTCAGGTATAAGTCTAGCCTGCTGCTCTATATAAGTGACTACCTAGACTTCTGAAATTCTCATGTCACTTGAACAGTTGGAAAGCACTATTACAGTATTTGTAGCTGAAGCAGCTGAAAGAGTAAGGAGAGTAACTTCTTGTCAGGCTAAATATTCTTAATGAGAAGTGTCTTTGGAATTGGCTATAAAGCTGAATGCTTATAATCCCAGCTTTCTGAAGCTGAGGCAGGAGGATTTTAAGTTTACAGCCAGCCTCGGTTACATATGAAGACCCTGTCTCAAAGTCAAGGGAAATGTAAAGGGCATGGGGACACCTGACTATTTCCTGGAATAATTCACAGGCTTATGTGCTGATGCCTTTAGACTGCTCCTGAAATATGTTGTCAGTATATTTATTATTTCTTTTTAATATTTTTTTGTCCAGTATTTTAAATTTATGTAGTAACTGAAGGTTTGGAATGTCTGGATTCCTGTTGACTCAGCTCTGAAGACCTCAACTTTGGTTACTAGGGCTCTCATTTCAATCACTCCTTATTACTGACGTGTTTTGAATTGACATGTTGTTAATGATATGTCTCTGAAATGATTTATATTGTGTTGTTATCACATAGGTCACTATTTACTTGTATTACCAAATGTTCTAAAATTTTACAATTGTTTTGTGTATGTGCTGCGCAAGTTCTTTTTTTACTTTGGTGCCTGTGTCTGGGTTGTTGTGTATATCTTTACTGTTAAGTACTTTGGTAATTTTTGCTTGTCTGAACACTGTTGGCTAGTTGAGTCTATGTTCAGAAGAAAAACATTTCATACCTGTGCACTTGTTGGAATTACAGTTACCACTGATAATGTTTTGAAGGGTCTGGAAACAGAATGATTTTGCTTAACATTTTTACTTATAAAATTGTGGCTCATTAGTTATCCTAGTATTTCTGCTGGCTATTTGAAATATCTCTTAAAATGATAATTTTTGTTGATTTTGTTTTTACTAATGTAAAAAAGCTTTAGTTTTAGTGAACATTTTTTTCTATGTAAAGACTTAAATTACTTTATTTTTGAGGATTATTTATGAATACTTGTTAATTATTCTGAGTAGAAATGTTCTCATTAATTTGTTGGCTGTAATTATTGTAGGTCTGTAGTCAATGCATTTTTTTGTATCCATATGTATATAGTATATACACTCTTAAGACATGCAAAAGAATCTGAAGGACACTTACAGAAATGGTAAAGTTCTCCGGTTTAGGATTTTTTAAATTTCATTATTTGTCAATCGGTCAGGGGATTGGTTCAGGGTTCTTTTTGTCCTTTTGAGATAGTTGGTTCAATCAGAAGCCTCTTTTCTTCCTCCCTCCCTCCCTCTCTCCCTCTCTCTTTCCCTCTTCCTTCCCCTTGTTTCCCTCCCTCCCTCCTTCCTTCCTTCTGTCTCTTTCATTTCCCTCCCCTTTTCTTTTTCCTTTCTTTTCTTCCCTTCTCCTTTTTCTTCCCTTCTTCCCCTTCCCTTTTTTCTTTTCCCTTTTTCCCTTCCCTTTTCCTTCCCCTTTCCTTCCCTTTCCTGCCTGCCCCTCCCTCCCTCCCTCCCTTCTTTTCTCTTCTCTTCTCTTCTCTTCTCTTCTCTTCTCTTCTCTTCTCTT
>NW_026585580.1:9027605-9117651 GCF_907164565.1 Psammomys obesus | reverse complement strand
TTCTCTTCTCTTCTCTTCTCTTCTCTTCTCTTCTCTTCTCTTCTCTTTCGTTCTCAGTGTTTCTCTGTGTAGCATTGGCTTTCCTGGACTTGCTTTGTAGACCAGGCCGGCCTTGAACTCAGAGATCCGTCTGCCTCTGCCTCCCTGAGTACTGGGATTACAGGCATGCTCCACTGCGCTGGGCATCCACTTCTTTTGATTTATTTTTTAATTTTTATTTTGAAATAATAGTAGTAGGGAATTTAGTGGTGTTTCACTGTGGAATAATGGGTTGTTGGCTAGATGGTCTGCAGTTACTTGGGGAAACACTAAAGAGGATATTGAGAAACATTGACTAGTAAGTAGTATCTCTCCTAGTTCCCACTGGCCAGTTTCAGGTTAGGGAAAGGTTTTTATTTCCTTATAATCAGTGTTTGAGTATAGGCCTTGTTAGGTAATGAAGTTGAGGGGGATATCTGTTTTATTCAAAGTTTAGATGTTTATCTTCTCTAAAAGAATGCTTACACTCAGTTTTGTTTAACTGAATACATATCAGATCCTGGCCAATTAATTAATCATATCAAGACACCAAAATTGGCAAACATGTTAACTTACTCCTAAATTACTGTTTCGTATTTGTGTTCATGAAAGTAATTTTAGTCTCAGAAGTTTTGAGGCAGGGTTTTTACATTGAGCTTGCAAGCAGAGGCAGTTTATAAAGAAAGCCCCTAGTTCTTTTTTCACAGAGGATGCCTATGAAAGAAGTTGATAATGGTTAGTGCTTTTGTGTTAATGTACCAGGTGCTGGGTAGAAGAGATTTCTGGCCATATCTCATTGTATCTTAAGGATACCTTAAGAGCTGTAGCAGTATGCATAGTAACTGTATCAGTTACATTTCTGTTGTTGTGGTAAAGTGCCAGGACCAAGAGCAATTTAAGGTAGAAAAGATTTATTTTGGCTTGTAGTTGAGTGCTGATGTTCACGATGGTAGGGAAAGCATGGCAGTTGAGGGCCAGCGTAGGTTTATCGTCTCTCGGCTGCACTCCGGAAGCAGGGGTGAGACTTTAAACCCTCAAAGCCTGCCCCACTGATGGACTTTCTCCAGCAAGGGTTCGTAAAGGTTCTGTAACCTCCTGGAACTGAATAGTGCTTCTAACTACAGTGCTTTAAATACAGCAAGCCTTTTTTTGTGGGGATCGGGGGAACATTTCATTTGACCACAGCAGTTATAAACAGGTTTCTATATGGTTAATTTCCCAAGTTCATTACTAAAAAAGCCACAGTACTAAGATTAGAATAGTGTCTTCAGTTTTCTCCTTCTTATGTAGTTGAATGCTCTTGTAATCAGGGCCCTAAAGCTGATTCTCAACTTTCATTTAGACTTATTTTCAATTAGGATGAAGTGTTAAAATATGTTTTTTTAGAAGAATAAAGAGGCTCTGTTTATATATATTTAAAGACTGGGTTTAGGGATGATTTATTAGGGTCTGCAGTGGCTCATAATTATTAAGACTGAGTGGGAGTTGGAGGAGAAGAGACAAACAGAATAGTTAGTGATTCAGATGGCTGTGCAAATAGATGTTTTTACATATATGCAGTTAATAAGTACCAGTGGATAAAAGAGTAAAGCAAACTCTCTTAAACATTGTGTGTCAGGCAACTATTATTTCACAGTAGAATTCACTTAGCTACAAGGAAAAAAAAATTCTGCATTTATTTGTTGCCCAGGTACAGCTTAATCCTCTTTCCTCATAATACACACACACACACACACACACACACACACACACATACATTGTACACACATGCACATGTGTATGTATATATATGTGTGTGTGTGTATATATATATATATTTTCAAGATCCTTTTGCAAATAGTATTTAAGAATAAAGGTTTAGCTTTGCCTACCCTTGTCCTCACTGTGTAGTCCAGGCTATCCCTGAAACTGTCAGTCTTGCCTTAGCCTCCTAAGCAGAGCATTTTTGTTTAAAATGAAGTATTTGCATTCATTTATTGAATGTAAGTTTTGTGTTAAGCCATTTACCAGACTATAAAAATTTGCCTCAGTTATTAGGGAGTTAGCATTTAATACAGAAATAGCAGTTTTGGTGAATTGTCTTCAGTATGTTTCATAAGGCTAGTTCTGTATTTAACATTCATTTGTTGGAAGAGTAGTGTAGCTGTGGGTCAGATGTTCTTGAGCTGTGTTGTTATACCAAGAATTCTTAGATTATTTCTCAAAATTGTGATCTCAGCAAGCAGAGTTGAATGGTGAAATACAAGTCACTCATCCCATCCTTTTTTGTTTGTTATTTGTTTTTATTTGCTTGTTTGTTTGAGATAGGGTTTCTCTGTGGTCTTGGCTGTCTGGGAGCAGGCTGGCCTCTAACTCACAGAGATCCATTTGTCTTTGCCCCCTGAGTGCTGGGATCAAAGGCATATGCCACCATGCCTGGCTCCATATCTTTTCTTTTTTTAAATTTTTATTTTCTTTACAATTTATTCATTATATATTCTAGTTGAGGCCCCTTCCCTCAACTCCTCCCAGTCACACCTTCCCTCCCTTTTTCCCCTATTCCCTTCCCCTAGTTCACTGAAAGGCCACAGAGGAAAAAGATCCAGGCAGCCCTGATAAGACTTGGTAAGCTATGGGCAGATGGCAGAGGAGGAGAACTTCCCCCCCACAAGGAGACCAACAAAGCTAAAATATGTGAGCCCAGGTGGTCTTGCAGAGACTGAGGTGCCAGCCAAGGACCTTATCTTACCCTTTATTCCAAAGAACAGATTTGTTTTTTATCACTACAAAAGCAATAAATAATCTGTATTGCTCCAGTTTATTCCCATAGTTCACTGTGCATGCAGATACCTACTAAGGTATACTTGTGTGTTATTTATGTGGAACTGGAAGAGGTCAGAGGCACTGACTAATGTCATGATCTTGATGCTTTATTTTTTTGTCCTGGTACTCTTGTGCATTTTTTCAGCAGCCATGAGTCAGGGTGATGTGGTTTGTTTGTACAAAAGTGGAGTCAAATCCTAGAGCCGTTATACTTAACATTCCTTTGTTTAATCCATATATACATTATGTATATCCCATATGTATATTAATCCCATATTACATGATTACTTCAAATCATTTAAAGACAATAAAATTAAATGAAATAATTTGCTTCTATGAGCAATATGTATATTATATAAATGTATATATTATTATTGATGTTATTTTTAGGCAGTGGAGAAGTAGGCACTTAGTAAGTCTTGACTTGAAAACAATAAACAAACCAAAGAAAGGATAGGGTGTGGGACCAGGAGGCCAGAAGGTAAGCAGGGTGCTGCAGGGTGCTGCAGGAGGGCTGCAGCTGGCCCTGCCACAGATTCTAACAGAAGCGTTGAAACCCCCTGTAAAGGTGCAAAACCTAGTGCGTTGGGTAAAGTTATTTTGGACATTAAACTGGAATTTCTATCCAGAGTTTCATTTTAATGTTTAATAAGTGACAGTCTTTAACAATATGCTTTCAGGGAACATAGATTTTATTATATTTTTAACACAGGCTTTTTAAAAAGGCAGTACTGTGAGACTAATGAAGACTACCTAGTATATCCTAGTTCTCCAGATGGATTTTAAGCTATTTTTTAAACAGCTTTTTCTAGATATAAGTTATGTGATACTGCTTGGGAGGTGCTAAAACACTGATGTTTTATTTGTTATCTTTTGTGCATAGGGATGAGATTGTAAACATTTAAAGGTGTTAATAGGATTGTTTGTTTAACTAGGAGTTTGCTGTGCTGTCCTTGAGAAAGACAGGGCCAAGAAGTGATCTGAGGGTCTCTATAATGTGTATAGGAGAGGAGAGGTAGAAGAGGAGACAGGCTTGTGTTGGACATGCAGCTTGGTCATGAGTTTTGTTTTACAACACAATTTTAAAGTAGTAACTTACAGAGTAAATTCCTCTGCTGATAATCTTTGGTTGAATAATTATCCTTGGGGTTTTCTTCCCAGTTAAGGTAGCATTGCAGAGTGCTATCATTTCCCCCACAGAGCTGCCTACCTGCTTTTGGAGTTCCTTAATTCCTTGGTGTTTCTCCCTATACTCCCATCTTTCATCTTTATTGATTAGTTGGAGAATCTTCCTAGATTTCTCAGCTGAAATTTCTGGTGTTCTGCTGTATATTCCTTTCTCAGATATTCCTTCTGCTAGTTCTGATGTTTTTGTTACAGACTTTAATTTTTGCTCTAAATGCATTGTAATAGTTACCAAATGCATGGCTAGAAGAGGAAAACTGTCATGAAGTCATTTATGAACTTCTTTGTATTGAAAATGATGACATTGTTGAATGCTAAATTAATGTAGGCCCCCTTTTCCTGGTAAAGCTAATTTCCTGTAACTCCTTTCTGGTGTAACTGCACAATTACAATAGATGCCAACCCCAGTGATAAAATGTGAAAAGTGTCCTCTTGTGTTAAATGGACAACAGCCAATTCTAGTTTGGAGGGGTCAGCATAACACACTGAAATTGTTTTATATATTGATTCTATTTTGACAGCCTTAACTCTTTTAGGACAAAAAAATGCTTGCCCTCCTGTACCTGACCTTAGTCATTCTTTTTTCTTTTCTTTGATTTTTTTTCATGAGTTGTGTGCGTGAATGCAAGCGTGTATGTGCCTGTCTATAGGAATGTGCATGTTAGCACAGATGCCATCAGAAGTTATAACTGTTTGACCTTCCTGGAGCTGGATTTACAAGTGCTTGTTAGGCACCTGATGTGCTACTAAGAACTGAACTTGGGCCTCTAGAAGAGCAGTGAATGCCCTTCACCACGCATCTCTCGCTCTAACTCCCAATGGTTTATTTTTATACTCTACTCTCAACTTAGAATTTAAATAAGCTTATACTTGCATATACTACTTTGAACATACTGATCTCTCACATATTCAGAGCTATTTGTATAATTAAAAGAGAATACTTTAACTTGCATGTTTGGTAATTTTGTATTTATGCATGTTAATGTGGAATTTACAAGGCTTATGGGGGTTAGTGAGTAAAAGTACTCACAGTCTAGCCTAAAGACCAGAGTTCAGTCCCTGGAACTCACAGGGTAGAAGGAGAGAGACAGTGCCCACAAGTTGTCCCTTGACCTTTGCTTGCACTCACTCTGCCGTGCCCACACAAAAGAAAAAAGCTGTATAGACACTGAACTTGATGCTCCCTTAGCACTCTGGTGGCTGAGACAAGAGGATTGCTGCAAGTTAGAGAGGCCAGCCTGGGCTTCATAGTTAAAACAACAAAAATTCCTCCAAATCAAACTACTCACCAGCACAGAACAGAAAAAGAATCCAGAGTACTTGTTCATGAGTGCAGGTGACAGGCATTTTTGGGCAGAGCAGCAAGCAGTCTGTGATTTATTTTGTGTGTGTATGATGTGGATGTGTATGCCGTGACGCACAGGTCATGGTTGAAGATGACTTGGTCGTCTGTTTTCTCCTTCAGCCTTCTTGTGGGTTCTTGGCATTGAACTCCCTCATGCTTGTGTGTTCAGTGTTTTTCTGTGCAGAGCTATTTATGCCCTTGTTTGCTTTTTTTATTTTTTTTAATATGAAGGCTTCATGAGATGTTTTTCTGAACTTTTTAATATGGGTCTAATTATGTCCATAGTTATTAACCCTTTCCTGTCGAGAAGAACAATGCCTGTATACATCTTTAAGTCTGGTATGTTAGGGTTTAAGGATGCTGCACGGACAAGAGATGTGCTTAGAGACAGGGTGATAGGAGGGCTGGCAACCCAGCAGCATCGCACCCTCCCGTGCAGGAAGAGTCTTGCTTCAGAGCCTTGCCCCTGGTTCATTTGTTTTGTGCTTGTGTGCGATTACTTTATTGGCTTTGCAGCAGGTCCTGTTTTTAAAGAAGGCAAGCCTCATTGAACACACGGATTCCCCACTTTGCAGACTTAAAAACATTCCCTACTTTCCTGCTGACCCCAGAAACCCTGTTTCCTAGCCTTTCCTCTTTCCTGTCTGTTGCTGTTGTAGACTTACTTCTAAGTTCTGACTTAGGAAGGTATGTGGACTCAGAGTACTGACCACAGTTTTAGATAGGGCTAGGTTCATCTGAGACTGAAAACATTTGACCTTGCAGTTCTATGCAGCACAGCCTGGAGAGTAGCCGTCACATCAGTAGTAATGTAAACTGCTTTGTGGTCTCTATGAGTGGCATGTACCCAGCTACACAAGGTTGGTTGAGTGACCCTGAGCAGTCAGGATAGCTTCAAGCATACCTGTCACTGGTGCTTTGTACTGATACCTCTTTCCGCTCATGTGTCACCCAGCATGCGTGGACTACTTGGCTTGTTTTCTAAGTGGCCTTGCTTCACTTGTCTAAGACTTTCTATGCTGGTTTTATTTCCACCTTTTTAATGGCTCATAAGCATTTCCTCCCCTCACACCCAATCCGTGATTTAGGGAGATTATTGTAGTGTGTAACTCTAAAGATGACGTGAGCCAGTAAATCCGTGATTTAGGGAGAAAGGGATTATTGTAGTGTAACTCTAAAGATGATGTGAGCCAGTGTTACTGTTTGCCTATTTGAGGCTTCATTCTTCGTGGACTTGTCAGTATGGGGAGGGATGTGTGTGTGTGTGTGTGTGTTTAGAGACCAGAGGTCCATGTCAAATAACTTCCTTGGCTACTCTGTACTTCATCTTTTGAGCCAGTGTCTTCTGTGGCCCAGGGTGGCCTTGTATTGAGGAGGTGGCCTAGCAGGCTTCAGTGCTTCTGCCTTCAGGGAGTTGGGAGTAGAGACAGTAACTAACGTACCATTTGCTGTACATTACTAAAACGTCATTTTTATGGAAGGAACATATGAAGGACATTTATTTTTCAGTATGACTTCCTGCTTAGACCATTTCATAGAAGGAGAGACCATTATATTTGCCATACTGGCCTCATTTGTAAAATAAAATGTAAGAACTCTTTTAAAGCCCTTGCTGTGAATTAATACAAAAACTCGCTATGATGTATATTAATGGTCATTTCCCAGTCTATTAGTGAAAACAATCTACTGCTTATAAAGTTTTTAATATAGAGAACTGTGTATTAATAACACTTACTGTACAACACTGAAGGCAAACACTTTTAGGCATCAAATTTTCTCCTCTAGGAAGTTCTGATTCTTAGTGTCTTTTTTTCTAGACATGATGTGGCTGAGCCACCAAGGGTGCCAGTGTTAGTTTGATTGAATATTGGGAAAGTTAATTTGTTTTAGATTTTTAGATAAATTAATCAAAGTTTTTTTTCCTGGGTTGGGGGGGGCACCTTCTTGTGTATACTTTGACAGCTGCTGTGTAGAGGAGTAGGGAGTTGGCTCAGCAGCAATGAGCACTTGGTTGCTCGTAGAGGACCCGAGTTCAGTTCCCAGCACCATGTCAGACAGTTCATATCTGCCTGTACCGCCAGCTCCGGGGATCTGAAGCCCATCTTGTCTCCGAGGACACCCACGTGTACAAACAAATTCTCACACAGCACACTTACATACACAGAACTAAAAATAAATCTTATATAAGGGATTTTATAAAACTGACATTTTGTCATTTAGGGTATGATTTTAATGTATACAGACTTCATATGTTATCCTCCTGAGTTTTGCTAAATACTTGACACTGCCTTTAATAGTTTTGATGTGTATATACATTTGTCGATTAATAGATAAATTGTGTTTGTGTGGATAGATCCCCTCTATTCTGTTAAATGCTTGCCGCTGACTTTAAAACGTCTTGATTTATGTGTATGTGTGTGTATATGTTATACTGCTAGATAGTGTGTGAACTCCATGTTGTGCATATGGGGGTGAGAGAAAAACTTTTGGGAGTTGTTGTTGCGTGTTCCAGAGATTGAATTCAGGGACTCAGGCTTGAGGGCATGCACTTTCACTTACTGAGCCATTCTGCCTGGGTGACGCACCTCCCACACACCCAGTATATATGATGGGGCAAGACCTCTCTTTGTAGACCAGACAGACTGGCCTCAAACTCATGCCAGTCCTCCTGCCTTAGCCTCCTAAATGCTGAGATTAAACACGCCTGCATGTGATATATATTTTTTAATGCCTTATGAAGTGAGCTCTTGAAGGTACGTGTTTCAACTCATTCTGCTTTCAAGTATTTCCTTCATGTTACATTTTTGTTGTTCTTACCACTTTTTAGAATTTTAGTTGAAATTTCTGAATATGTGAGTATAGGTGAATCTGTGCCACAGTGTACCTATAAACGTCAGAGAGTAACTTGTGGGAATCTGTTACTGCTGCTTCCAGGCTCTAGGCTAGCTGGCCTGTGAATTGTTCGTTAATGCTCCAAATTCCACCTCCCAGTAGAAATACTGGGTGACAGGCGTGTGTCATCAAATCAGTTAGTTTAGTAATTTTTTCCCTTTTGTTTAGCTTTTTCAAGATTTTAAATTTCTTTTAAAATACATCTTCTTGCATATCTTTTAAAAGTCCATTTAAATGTGTTTTAGAATAAAATGGACTGGAAATCAAGTATATGCTATTTAGATACCTGAATAAGGATATCTTTTATTTTTTTACAAAGAAAGGTTTGTCATTTTAACACATGTGCCTTCCATTGGGATTCAGCATTGTTACCATTTGGTTCTATTTGCTTTACTCATGAATGAAGTTTGTGATTTCATCCAGTCCAATCATAAGATATCTCCAACCGGAAGGACTTAAGCATAATTCTATACCTAAATGGTTATTTAATATTATCTAGTTAGCTATCCAGATTCTAGTTTATTATTTGTTTCCAAGTTAATCCTTTTCATCTGGTTTATTTAAATCAGGGTGCAGGTATAACATTTCTGAAAGTCACTCTTTCCTATTGATAACTTTTTTGTTTTTGTTTTACTTGAGATGTCTCTAGCCTAGAATGACCTTGAACTTCTAATAATCTATCTTCACCTTCCAAAGGTAGGATCATGAGCTTTGTGCATGCTAGGCAGGAATTCTACCATTTGAAGTACTACATCTACCCTTAGCCTTAAAACTGATGCTTTTTGAAGAAGTGAGACCACGCATTCCAGCTAGGCAACAGTGGTGCACGCCTTCAATCCCAGCACTTGGGAGGCAATCGGAATTCTTGAGTTCAAGGCCAGGCTGGTCTAAAGAGTTCCAGGACAGCTAGGGCTAGACAGAGAAACCCTGTTTCTTTCAAAACAAAACAAAACCCAACAACAACAACAGAAAGACCACCCAACCCAAGAATGGGCTAAATTACAGGTATTTAAAAATTGTTGCTGAGGTCACCTGGCTTGTCCTTCTGTTCCTTCTCTTCCTTCAAGTTAGAAGTGCTGATGAAAAGCATGATTTAGAGTTAAGGTTAACCAGATTTACAAGAATTCTTCATGGGTGAAGCTTTGTAGTTAGAATTGTATAATGTCAGAGATCCTACCATGTTTGATTGTGGAACTCTTTATGTTAAGCTTGTCTACTAAGCTGAAGTGACGAGACAAATCTCTTAGCACTTGAGATAACAAGCCATCTGAAGAAACTAACTGCCAGCGTAAAATACACCAGTTCTCATCAGTCTCTCCTCTAACAGATGTTATGTACCCATTGGCATCAGTTAAAGCCATTCATTGGTTATTTTCTAATTATTTTAATTCATGTTTATTTGCTGGCATTCTTCTAGTAAAATTAAAGTTTTCCTTAATACCTGCAAGGTAGTATACATTCTTATTGATAAGATTGTTGAAAGGAACAAACCTTTTATTTAAATACTAAACCAGCATTTAGTCAACGTTTAAGAATTTATGTTGGTGAAATAGTTAGAGCCAACCCCATGCAGAGAGACTATTGTCCCCTTTGATTGTCACAAGGGCTCCATGCATCTAAAGTATGTATTAGAATGTCATTTTTGGCAGGGACATATGTTTCTATGCTCTACTTGAATGCTTGCTTTATAGGAGCACATCCTCATACTTGGTTTTGGTTTTGATGTTCAGCTTTCTTTTTTTTTTAAATCTTACATGTAGCCAGTGAGATATATATCTAATACTCAGATGACTGTTTAACTGTGTGTATGTTACTGTTGTAGAGGCAGTGCTTTTTTGCTTTTTGTAAAATTTGAGGTCTTTGTCTTCACTTTGGCTACAGCCATATTTTTTTCTCTGTTTTATGCTATATATGGTTACTGTTGATTTCATTATGAAAGATTTCCTGATAGGCAGTGTTCTCAAAGTAAAGCAAATTCATAAAAAGAGGTTAGCTTGAAAATTTAAGTTGTTAAGGAAATCATGAAATTTGCAGGCAAGTGGTGGGAACTGGAAAAAAATCATCCTGAGTGAGGTAACACGAGCAGAAAGACACATACGATATATATACTCACTTATAAGTGGATATTAGCCATATAATACAGGATAAACACATTAGAATCTATGGTCCTAAAAGAAGCTAAACAAGGTGGATGCTAGGAAAGTTGCATAATCTTTATTCAGAAGGGCAAACAGGATAGATACAGGAGAAGACAAAGAATAGGACACGAGCCTTCCACAGAAGACCTGAAAGACTCTACCCACCAAGGTATAGAAGGAGATAATAAGACTCATAGCCAAATTTTGGGCAGAGTGCCAGAATCATTATGGAAGAAGAGAGATAAAAAAGACCTGGAGGGGACAGGAACTCCACAAGGAAAACAACAGAGCCAAAATACCTGGGCCCAGGGGGTCCTGCAGAGACAATACTCCAACCAATGACCAGGAATGAAGAGGACCTAGACACCCCTGTTCAAAGGAATTCCATTAGCTGCTCAGTTTCCAAGTGGGTTTCTTTATAAGGGGTACAGGGGCTGTCTCTGACATGAACTCAGTGGCTGGTTCTTTGATCACCTTCCTCTGGGGAGTGCAGCCTTGCCAGGCCACAGAGGAAGATGATACAGCCAACCTTGAGTCCTCATAGGCTAGAGTCAGATAGAAGGGGACTAGAGAAAGGGCATAGGGGGAGAAGAGGGAGGGTGGGTGGGATTGGGAGGAGACGAGGGGGCTGCAGCAGAAAAGCAAAATGAATAAATTCTAATAAATAAATATATAAATAGAACTAAAAAGAAAAAAATTAAGTTGTTGATAAGGTTTGCTCAGTATGTTTTCCTAGCATTAGGCTCGATACTGATAATAAGTTTGATGCACAGTGGTGACAAGGAAATTGTCAAATGACCTGGAGTAGTGAGCGAATAGTGTTCATTGATATAGAAATGTTTTTGTGACAATTTAGGAAATAATTATTCCACATAAATTTTCAGTAAACTTGAGTTTAAAAACCTATGTTATAAAAGCTTTTCATCGTTTTAAAAAGCGGTATATTGAAAATTTTGCTTTTAAATGTTCATTTAGTTGTTTTAGAAAATATATTACTTGCCCAGATACAAGGTGATAGTGGTACTGGTGCTAGAACCCAGATACTTATACATGTGAAGTAAGTGTTGTACCACCAAGCTATATCCCCAGTGCCTTTGCATTATTCTTTATTAGTGATACTGTCAACGACTGCTTTAGTAGGTAAGGCTTCTGGTCCTTCAGCCAGGTGAGCCCAAGACAAGTATTTGAGCAAAGTATCATTCCATTTTTTTAAACATTTAGAACATCAAGTATCTTTTATATTCTATCTATTAATCTAGTTGAGCGGCCAAGAAGAAGATTAACAGAAATATGAGGCAAAAAAGTAAGCTATATGCATGTAACACTGTAGAATTGAGCATCTTAACTGAGTTGAATTTGATAAGGGATTAATAGTGTGGTATTCATAAAAAGTCAGAAAGTACTAGAGTTATGAGGAAGTGTGGACTTCTAAACCTGTTAGGTAGATGGTACAAGATGGGGATAGTTGCTTTAAAACTAAATACATTTAATAATTTACCTTTTTCTCCTGAATTATGGCCCATATTAGTATATTGCAGTTATCAGGATTTTCTTGTTTTTTACATTTTAAAATGTTTTGTGTGCTCCAGCTTTAATGCAGTGCGAATTTTTTTTTGTCAAAGCTCCTCTTTTTTATCTTTTCAATTGTAGTTTTTAAGAGGATTTAGTTTCTAGACATACATTCTAAAAAATAGTAATTATGTTTTTTTGAGGAGCAGCCTTTTTGTTATTTTTTTCCTCATTTATCTGTGCTTTCTAATCTGTTTCTAAACTGTTTGCTTCCTAACTCTGAGCTCTGGGGGAGACTGCTTCCCTAATTTAATAGAGGTATTTTAATTCTTTTGATTGAGTTGATTAGATGAACATGAAGGTTCTAAGTTCTTGAGGTAGGTAATTGGGATCTGTGCTGTTTTGTGCCTATTAGTCCTTGAGGTTGAACAGTGCACACTGCTGCAATTGTTGAGACATTAACATATATCAGAAGGCTTAAGCACAATATTCTTACCCACGTAGAGTTTATATTCTATGTAGTGTGTACATACAACCACCAAAGATTTTTTTCCTGTGGTGTTCAATGTTCAAGCTTTACTTTGTAGGGGAAGAATACTTTCCTTTAGGAGGTTGAAGGCTTTCTTGTTTGTCTCTGTTTTCTTCTGTTGATGTTACAGTGTATATTAGTTTACTTTTCATCACTATGACAAATAGCCTAGGTAAGGAAAAGGAAACACAAGGAAAAGGTTTATTTTGGTTGACAGTTTTGTAGGTTTCAGTCCACAGTCAGTTGGCCCTTTACTTTCAGGTCTGGAGAAACAGCATATGATGGTTAGAATGTGTGGTATAGCAAAAGAGCTCAGTTTGTGGCTGGGAAGGAGTAGTGTAAGGAAGGGACCTTCATCCCTAAACACCTTTCAAGAACACACTCAGAGTTCCATGAAGACCTTCCACAAGGCTGCACCTCTTCAAGTCTGCTGCCTCCCATGAAAGCCTTCCTGGAGACCCAGCCTCTGACATATGGATCTTAGGGGACCATCTACAATCCAAGCTACAGCAGTTACAGAACAGAGAGATTCATTGAAATGAGACACTTAATAAGTAAAAATGGTTTATGTTTCTATAAAAGGGCTGAGTTTTTTTTTTTTAATTTAAAACCTATTATTTTATGGTAACACAATTCTTTTAAATAACATTCCAAGCATTAGCAATATTCTTGATAGTTGCATAATTATATGTAAGGAATTAAGGTTTGCTTTGACTGAAAAGTGATGGACTTTACTGTTTACTTGTTTTTAAAATGCTATTATCTGTCATGTGCTGTATTGTATTGGAGTATGCAGTGATTATTTGATAGACGCCCCTGCCCTCATGTAGCTTACAAGTATAGTTGTAAGATGATAAATGGTTATAGTTATCTGTTATATAACGAAAGTCGTCGTGGGTTATTTGAGTGTGTACCATAAAGAAGAGCAGCTGTGGAAGTGAGTTGTTTGTCATGTATGCGTGAAGACCTGACTTTGATCCAGGTGCTGTTTTTCTGTTGCTGTGGTGAAGCACCATGACCTAGGCAGCTTACAGAAGGATGGGTTGCTTTGGGCTTATCGTTCCAGAAGGAGAAGGCACATCATGCTAGGGAATTGGCAGGCATGGTAGCAGAAACACAAGGTGAGATTTCATATCCTCAAATGTAAGCACAAAGTATAGAGCAAACTGAACATGTTGACATATTTCCAGCAGTAGGGGTACACCTCCAGACACCTCCTGATACGACCAGCATTTGGGAACCAAGGGTTCAAGTACATGAACCTATGGAAAGCTTTTTCACTCAGACCACCACAGATCCACAGAACTTGCATAAAAAGCTGGGTTTGGGCTGTTGAAGTGGCTTAGTGGATGCTGACTGCCTGAATTTAGCCCCTGACACCACTTTGGTAGGAAGAGAGAACGGGTCCCTGCAAACTGCCTTCAGCTCCCCATATGCGGGCCCTGCAGTGCGCATGGTGACTCCCAGGCATACCCCAAAGGAAGTGAGTAAAGTGATCGCTCTTTGAGAAGATGTGTGCAGTGATGTTCGCCAATGATCCCAATTCTAGAGAGACACAAACGAGGATCCTTAGGGATTGCTGGCCTGCCATTCTAGCAGGATTGGTTGTTCTGGCTAGCTCCATCTTCAGTGAGATACACTGTCTCCATACTAAGATGGAAAGGCATAATGAAGATAATTGCTGAAAATTTTTCCTGGCCTGTGCACATAGGTGCCCATCAGTGTTCAAGCACACATAAAAAAATAAACAACAGATAGTATCAGTATTTGGGAAGACATGTAGTGGCTAGCTTTCTGAAACCTGGGGCGCACAAAGCACATTATAAGCAAAAAAAAAAAAAAAAAAAAAAAAAGGCATTTGAAAAGGTGATTGTTCAGTACTTTTCTTAAAGTAATTTGCTATAAATCAAGTATTTCAGTCATGCCTAGAGTTTTTACATTTTTACAATCATTTACATTTTTTTTTTTTACAGTATAACAGGTTGTGCAAATAAATTATTAGGACATTGATCTCCACATAGTCTATCTTAGCAGAAAAGAAAAAGAAAAAAAATAAAAATTTATTTTTATTAAATAATAAAAATAAAATGAAGCAGGCCTTAAGCAACTATTTCCTGCATCCCTCCCACAAAGCCTCCAATCAGCAGTGTTTATGTTACCTTTAGGCATTCTAGAATTGACCTGTGAATGTAAATACTTCTTGCCTGCATGCTTATTCAAGCATTGGGCAGACAACAAATTGAAATGAAAAATTGTGGTGCATATTTTTGTGTTTTCCTTAGTTTTATAATGTGTCTTAGTAGGTTAGAAATTGCCCTTGGTTCATTCTTTAGCCTTTCTGTGATGTCCTATGTTTAGATACTTAGTTGGTGTTTTGATACTATATTTCTGCTTTCGTTTTCTGTGGGTATAGTTTGCAGTTACATGGTGTGGAATATACGTATCTTTTCTTTTTTCGAAAGTGTAAAAGTGTATTTTTTTTATTTCATTACCAACACACTGTTTTGTTTTGTTTTGTTTTGTTTTTTAACATCTGTATTGCACTTTTCTGTCCCTCTACCAAAATATTTTTTTCTGAGTCTGGATCAATGTTAACCACTTCTTAAGGTCACATCAGTAGCTATCATGATACTAGATCAAGGCCATTTATCTTTTCTTTCATCCATTAGTGACATTTAACTTAATGAATCTTTGCTTTTTTGAAAATTTTTTTTATTCAAGTATCTTTATTTTTTTAACTTGTTTGTCTCAATTTAATTTTTATGCTTTAGTTACTGACCTCTACTGGACCTGATATTGGAGTGTCACAGAATCCAGATTTTAGGCGGTTCTTCTGTTTATACTCACTTTGTAGTATGTCATTCAATTTTTAATTAAAAAAATTGAAAACCTTTATGATTGAGCTCTCAAGCATGTGTGTGAGGGATGGTGCATGCACGTGGAGGCCTGAGGTCAGCCTCAGTGTTTGACTTCAGGAGCCATCAGTGAGATATATGTGGACTTGTCAGTTTTGCTCTATCAAGTTGTGGTATACTACATGCATTAAGTTAACTTCCTTGGAGTGAATATGATTTTTAGGTGCAATTATGTTTCTAAATACAAATAAGTATGTAGTAATGCTGCTAAGTATACTTATTTTTGTATCCTCTTCCAGTTTCATTACAGTTAAGTTTACTCAAAGGCTCACTGAGTCAAGCAAAGCAAACGTTTACAATAGTGTTAGTAGACAGATGGGTCACAGTGGAGCCACCATTCAGACTTTTTAAAAGACTGTAAGCAACCTATCTCAGCCTCAGATCCCATGGACTGAAGGGAAAAACACACTCCTGCAAGTTGCCTTTGACTTAAATTGTCCATGCTTACGTACCATGGCATGCGTGCACGCGCGCGCGCGCGCGCGCGCACACACACACACACACACACACAAACACACACACACACACGTACAATATGTAAAACTCATTAATTGGCCTGTGGATTTAAGTTGGTCAGTTTCATTCTTATATATATTATTTCTTTTTCAAATTACAATGTAGAATTTTTTTGGACAGAATAAATATATGAAAGATGAAGAACTTCGTATGATAGCTATTTGTCATCACCGTAAACTGCTTGAGACGATTGTGCCAACTGTGAACAGTTTGTGTTTTTCATGCATCTTCCAGATGCATGTGGGCAGGTGTGCACACACTTGCGTAATTTATGTGCTTTTGTGAAGAGTTGAGGATAGTCGTAATTTACTTTTTTAAGTATTTAATGTAAACGTCTTCCTTTTTAACTGTGCAATAACATAAATATTTGGCCATGATAGAATAGCCTCTCTCTCATCATGTTGTATCTTAAGAGAGTCCTGAAGTGCAAAGCATAGTGAAGACCATCGACTCTTTGAAAGTAGTGCATGCTTGGTAGTAAAATATTTTGAAAACAGATGAGAAGTAAATCTTTACCTTTTATAAAGAAAAATTAACACAACGTTAATTTCATCTGTATCCTGTCAGGCTTTTTTTCTTGTCTAAATGTACATGGATATGCATTTCATTTATATGACTTCTTGAGAACAAAGATTAGAATGTTTTCTGGCCAACATTTTCTTTGCAATTCCTCTTTCCTCTGTTTTTATGTTTATCTCGGGAAAGGGTTTGAGCAGTTTTGTGAATCTACTTGTTGACCAATTGCTCTTCAAAAAGATTATGTCATTTGAAAGTATATTTATTAAGAATTTTGTTCTCTTTAAATTTTAGGATAGACCACTATCTTGTTGAGCTCTTTTAAATGAAGTTCTTCTACTTGGATACAAAGATGAGGACTAGATAACTTCTTGAGGTTCCTTCTAACCCCTAGGATGAAGATAATAACTAACATTTGTATAGTGCTCTAAAGTTTACAGAGTGAGTTTTCATACATCATCCCACTTGATCCTCACAACAGCACTGTGAGGTAGGTAGGACAGGTACTGTTACTCTCATTTCAGAGTTAGAGGAAACTGTTAAGACGGGTTAAATGGCATAACCACGTTCGTGATATGCCAGGGATTTGCATCCAGGCCGTCTAATGGAAACAGTAACATTCTTTGTTCAAGATTTCAGCAAGTATGCTTTTAAGGTTATTTATACATACTGATTTGCTCAGGTGACATTTGTTTTGTGTAGAAATAAACTTAGTGGCAATGTTAATAGTGTTAATATTTTCTTTAACATCCTTTTTCATCCTTTCCTCAGTTAATGCCTTTGTCTTATTGGTTAGGGAAAAGTAATTTAATTGCATAACTACAAATACCCACTGCATTTAGTAACATTGAGGGAAGAAGTACAACTTTCACTTTTCTTTTTCAGTCCTTTCTTAATTTATTTTACCATCCATAAGTTACCTGTATCATTCCCGCACATGAAGCATAATGTCTCTAATTAGCATTGTAGCAAGAATTAGACTATTTGGTTTGGGCATGAACCTAGAAATAGCTTTTCAAATCATAGAACACTTTTGTGCTACCTCAGTTAGAATTGAGATAATTGAGTATTCCAGAAATAGTTGCCTGTGACATTCTCAAGGTCAAAGCAGATGATAATAGATGAAGTGAAATCAGCAAGGATTATTGCTAATTCTAATTATTGCTAATTCTCCCAGGGCAGACATTGGTCAAATGGAATTGATGTGGGTGCTTACTAGGAACAGTATTACACATATTAGCAGTAGACTTAGGTGTTTGTGGCTATACAGTATCACGTTCAAACACTTATTCCCCGTGCACTGCTTTTAAATTTATAACAAACCCAATATTTTTTTTAAATAATTTTTGTTTTTGTCTCTTTCTAGTTGTTGGTCTTGACGATATTATGGATGAAGGAGTTGTTAAAGAAAGTGGTAATGATACCATTGATGAAGAAGAATTGATTTTACCTAACAGGAATTTGAGGGACAGAGTAGAAGACAATTCAGTGAGATCACCAAGAAAATCACCTCGTTTAATGGCACAAGGTAATCCTTTCCAAGAGGTTAAGCTAGAAAATCAGATGCATAAAACATGGATGTTAGGTTATACACATGCTAAGCAGGTTATCTATGTATCTATCACCCACCTATCTATGTACCACCCAACGGATCATAGGGTTTTTACATCTCAGGCTGAATTCAGACACCCTGTGAAGCTGAGGCTGGCTTTGAACTGATCGTGTCACCTCTAGTTTCTGAGTCCTAAGATTACAGGAATATTCTAGTCATATCTGACTTAAAAGATTATTTTTCAAAATATGATTTGTTTTACAAGCATTTTAAAATTTTATTTTTTAATTACATATTTTAATTTTTTGAGATTATAATAATTGTAATAATTACATCATTTTTTCCCTTACCATTCCAGCATTCCAACTCTCCCATGTAACCATCGCTCCTTGGTCTTTTTTATGACATCTTATTTCATTAATTAGTGTTGTACATGTGTATGTGTTTCTGAATACACAGATGCATCCTTCTCAGTCTGTGTAATGTTACTTCTATGAGTTGTTAGGGCTGATCATTTTCTGTTGAATAATCAATTGGTATGCTCTTTCCTGGGGAATACTGTTTTTCTTTCTCAGAATTTCTCAGTTGTCTACAGTTCTTTGTGTAAGATTGAAGCTTCCTGGGCTTTCCCCTGTCCATATTAGCATGTCTGTTGTTGTTGTCCTTGTTCAGCTCATGTTTAGGCAGTCATGTTGGTGAGACTTGATAGGTGTAGCTGCTGACATTACTAGGAGTTACAATCTTAGAGCAAACTCCCTCATCCATTGGCTGTTAACAGTCTTTCCTCCCCTTCTTCCGCAATGATTCCTGAGCCTTAGCTGCTCTATTTCTTTTGTAGATGTATCCATTGGAACTGGCCTCCACAATTTGGCATTTTGATTGGTTGTGTTTTCTGTATAATACTAATTAATAAAACAATAGTTTTCTTTAATCCCTCTAACTTCCAAAATAATAGGCACAGAGAGACTATAATTTATTATTAAGCTGTAGGTACTATGCTGGGCAGATTCTGAGCTATTCTAATCATAGTACCCTTAAAATTCACATAAAAGCCAGTCACTTGCCAATCTGACGACAGCCAGGCAGGTTCTGCGCTATCAGTCTGTCCTAAATCACAGTGTTTAGATTATTTGTATTTGGCAACCTTGAAGAAAACATCTATCCTATCTTGGTGTGTCTATAAAGTTCTGAACCTCAATCAATCTCTATCATATCTTATATCTATCCACATAAAACATCTATCTAGACCTTAAAACATCTTGACTCCTAAGCAACTAAGCTTAATTGAAAAAAAATAGAACTGTCTGGTCTTCAACCCCATCAGAGACTTGAGAAGGAATAAAATTATACCTGAGTGCAGCAAGCAGCTTCCAAGAGAATAGAAATAACAGGAACAGTTCACTGCGTGAACAGCCATCCAGAATCTCTCTATAACTTTTATCTCACTATCTCTCTATAATGAGCATCATATTCAGCCTTCTGGCCCAGTATATATGACAGACATATTTATGAAACAGGAACTATGAAGGACTTGCTTACCAGGTCTTGGCAGAACTCAGCAGTTGACTTGGCCTGCATCTAAGTTTGCACATTTTGGGCAGAAATCTGACTGTAATAGAAGCAAGGGCATATCTTTGCCCAGTGGCCTTGCCGTATTTGAAACCATTTTCTTACAGAGGTCCTTCAATGCCCATCGTCTTACTTTGAGCTGAGGATGCTGCCAGGAGTCATGTCTCATTGTCACAGAGGTCTTAAATTAATAAAAACATCTTTAATGCTACATTCTGTAGGTCTCTGAGGTTTTTGAAGAGTTTTATCTATTTTTGTATATCTATAGAATCACTCTCAGTCATAAATCTTAACAGGTAATGTTGCTTGTTTTTAGCTATTTACTATTTGTTTAACCTAGAGTGTTTATTTTGTGATTGATTAGACTAGTGACTGACATAACCATGAGTTGATCAACTATTAACTTGCATTACTTAATTATCCTAAACAGTTTGTAGTTGCAGATTTTAAAAGGACTAGAAGTAGCTAGGCATGATGGTGCACTCCTATACTCTCAGCACTGTGGGAGGCAGAGGCAGGCAGATCTCTGTGAGTTCGAGGCCAGCCTGGTCTACAAATCAAGTCCAGGTCAGCCAAGGCTACACAGAGAAACCCTGACTAAAAAAAACCCCAAAAGAAAAGAAAAAAGTATTTATAAATGAGTTGTATGTGTACAGGAACTCATACCAGAGTAGAAACACACACACACACACACACACACACACACACAGTATGTATTATATGTAATGTATACGTATGTGTATATATGTGTGGGTAACAAAAGTATAATGAAAAGTAACCTTAAATTTATATCAATATACCAAAATTTATAACAATGAAAACCTTAAATCTATATCAGTATACAATAATTACAACATTGTAAGCGAAATAACAATTAAAACACTAAGTTGAATCATGGATTGAATAAGCTACTTTTTATCTAATTATTCCTATAAGAAATTTTCATAGTCTCCCTTCTTTCTTTTCAACCACTTTCTCCTTACCTAAGAAATACAGAAAAGAGGAAAAGAGAAATTCCCAAGTATGTTTTTATACCTTGTTTTTTCTCTGATTAAGACCATTAATAACTTGTAACCATCTCCCCTAAATGACAACAAGCATTCATAGTCCAAGAAAACAACCAAATCTACTCACCCCACCTTAAGGAAAATGGGATGTTGTTGTTCTTAAGGTTGCTTCTTGCTGATTTTCGGACGGTAATACTTTGGGGGGATTCAAGTTAAATTGGGGAAAAATGGTTAATTAAGCTAGCAATAACATATGGTGACCAGTCTCTAAATGTTAAGAAATTTCAGACTGTTAATATTTGTAACAGTCTGAAAGTCTGGAACCAGCAGTTTTCTTTGAAGCTGTCCTGGGAGTAGGCTTTGGAGGAACAGGAACTGAAGCAATCGGAGGCTGGGAGCAAGCAGGATACTGGTATAATGTGTCAGCATCTCAGCATCCTGGAGGATGAATCCTGTCAGCTCTCATCCAGTGTCACTATTCTTTTGTTCTGAAAAACATAGTTTCTCACAAGTAATATATAGTCCAAAAATATAAATACATGAGATATGCCAGATGGTTTTCTGCTCTTTGTATGAGCAGAAGAAAGGCATCAGTTTTTCTTTAAATCAGTCTGGATTGTAAACCATACTGTAAAATCAATTTATCTATGCCATTTAAAAGAGTGGCATTTAAAAGAGTGATACGCCATTTAAAAGAGTGATAAGTTTTGAGGATATTGTAGTCAAGGGTTTATTGGCCACATACAGTTGAAGTCCTGGCTGGAGACATTTTTATGTCTCAGTCTCGAGTTGTTCCAATATGGAGGGATCAGCAATTTATGTTACCTGTCATTGTTGGTCTTCTTGATTTCTTTCTTCTTTTGTGTAGTAGCCAAGATATTCAGGGGACCTCCCTCTGTCAAACCTGATCCTTATCATTTTGGGTGGAATCCAAAACTTATTTATTTATTTATTTATATTTATTTTTTTCCTGATAACAGAAACACAAGGCTTCCCTTCCCAAATAATATCACCTGGGTCCTGTAGTTGTGAAACAATTGCAAGTGTAGAATGATTTAGTTTAACAGTTCCTCTTTTACTTAGGTGTGTTTTATTTTGACCTTTCTTAAAGAGGATGTATAAAATTGAACATAAAATTATTTTTCATGATGAATATTAAAACAAGACTGTATGACATCTAAATATGCTCCTCTGGGCCCTTGGACCTCATTGTGGCAGGCCAAGCTGCCACTTTTCCCTTTGAGAGCCTTGAATCTTTGAGGACTGCCTAGCTACCCAGAACAATAGAAAAGGCATTACCTATTTTTTTTTTTTTTTAGTTATTTATTTTTATTTTACATACATTGGTGTTTGAATGCATGTATGTCTGTGTGAGGGTGGTGTCAGATCCCCAGGAACAGTAGTTACAGACTGCTGTGAACTCCCATGTGGGTGCTGGGAATTGAACGCTGGTCCTCTAGAAGAGCAATCAGTGTTTTTAACTACAGAACCATTTCTGCAATCCCAAAGCATTACCTTTTAAATCAACTTTACTTAATAAATTCCTTTCTACCTTTAGTGCTCAAGTATATCCTCGGCATATTGTACCTGTTTAGAGGTTTTGGCCTGCGTTTCTACATACACAGTGACTGTCTTCACTCCACATCTTCTCCACATGGAACTGGCAGTTTCGCCTTTCAAACATAGGAATTGTAGCCTTTGTGTGTTTGGGGACTTAACTAAGCTGTTGGGTATTTTGCTGCCTCTGTTGTTTCCTGTTCCCCTCTGGGCCAGGTTGGACTGTTACCTGTCCTCTGTAAGAGCCTTACTCGTAACTATGGAGATTGGTCTCTGTGGGCATTGGTTGGCTGCCTAGAGCAGCCTGACATTTCACTTCGTCAGCTCTCAATAGTTCTTGGCTGTGGGAGGCATGCCAGCATGCTCATTTCCAAGCCTAACTTTGGGTCTTTACATTGATTAATAGAATATATATATGAATATAATTTTTATTTAATTTTTATTAAATACAGTTTATTCACTTTGTATCTCAGCTGTAGCCCCCTGCCCCATCCCCTCCCAGCCCCACCCTCCCTCCTTCTTCTTCTCTTATGCCTTTCCTCCAGTCCAATGGTAGGGGAGGTCCTCTTACCCTTTCATCTGACCCTAGTCTGTCAGGTCTCATCTAGACTGGCTGCATTGTCTTCTTCTGTGGACTGGTAAGGGTGCTCCCCCATCAGGGAGAGGTAATCAAGAGCCAGCCACTGAGTTCATATCAGAGACAGTCCCTGTTGCCATTACTAGGGAACCCACTTGGACACTGAACTGCCATGGGTTATATCTGTGCAGGCGTTCTAGGTTATCTCCGTGAATGGTCCTTGGTTGGAGTATCAGTCTCACAAAAGACCCCTGTGCCTAGATTTTTTGGTTTTGTTGCTCTCTTTGTGGAACTCCTGTGCCCTCCAGGTCTTTCTAGCTCCTCCTTCTTTCATAAGATTCCCTGCACTCTGCCCAAAGTTTGGCTATGAGTCTCAGCCTCTGCTTTGATACCCTGCCAGGTAGAGTCTTTCAGAGGTCCTCTGTGGTAGGCTTCTGTCCTGTTTCCTATTTTCTTCTTACCCAAGGTCCTCATTCTTGATTAGCTTCTTTAGGTGTATGGATTTTAGTATGATTATTCTATATTATATGTCTGATATCCACTTATAAATGAGTATATACCCTGTGTGTCATTTCTGCTTCTTTGATACCTCACTCAGGATGATCCTTTCCAGTTCCCACCATTTACCTGCAGATTTCATGATTTCCTTGTTTTTAATTGCTGAGTAGTATTCCATTGTGTAAACGTACCACAATTTTTTTATCCATTCCTCCATTGAGGGACATCAGGGTTGTTTTCAGGTTCTGGCTATTACAAATAAAGCTGCTGGGAACATGGTTGAACAAATATCCTTGTATATTTGAGCATCTTTTGGATATATGCCTAGGAATGATATAGCTGGATCTTGAGGTAGCTCTATTCCTAATTTTCTGAGAAGGCACCAGATTCATTTCCAAAGTAGTTATACAGGTTTACATTCCCACCAGCAATGGAGTAGGGTTTCCCTTTCTTCACATCCTCTCTAGCAAGTTGTTGAGTTTTTGATCTTAGCCATTCTGATGAGTGTAAGGTGAAATCTCAGGGTCTTTTTGATTTGCATGACAAAGGATGTTGAATATTTGTTTGTTTCTCTGCCATTCGATATTCCTCTTGAGAATTCTTTGTTTAGCTCTGTACCCCATTTTCTAATTGGATTACTTGATTTGTTGCTGTTTAACTTCTTTAGTTCTTTATGTATTCTAGATATTAGCCATCTGTCAGATAGAGGTTTGGTGAAGATCCTTTCCCAATCTGTAGGTTCTTGTTTTGTTCTGACGACAGTGTTTTTTGCTTTACAGAAGCTTTTCAGTTTCATGAGGTCCCATTTATTGATTGTTGATCTTAGAGCCTGTGCTGTTGGTGTTCTGTTCAGGAAGTTGTCTCCTGTGCCAATGAGTTCAAGGCTCCTCTCCTCTCTGCTTTTTCTTCTAACAGGTTTAGTATGTCTGTTTTTATATTGAGGTCTTTGATCCACTTGGACTTTAATTTTGTGCAGGGTGATAAGTATGGATCTATTTGCATTTTTCTACGTGTAGACATCCTGTTAGACCAGCACCATTTGTTGAAGATGCTACCTTTTTTCCACTGTATGGTTTTGGCATCTTTGTCAAAAATGAGTTGTCCATAAATGTGTGGGTTTATTTCTGGGTCTTCTATTCAATTCCATTGATCTACCATTCTGTTTCTATGCCAGTACTATAGAACAACAGTAATAAAAACTGTGTGGTACTGGCACCGAATATATTTTTTAAGTCAAAATTGCCTTTTTGCACCAGTTCTCTGTTGGGTGCTTTGCTTCCTAAGGAGACTGGGGTGCTTCTCAGGGCAGCTTGATACCATCCTCTCCTTATATAAACCCAAGATTGATGTGTATCCATCCTTTAGATCAATAAGGATATTATTATCCATTATTAAGAAGAAAATTTACATAGTAACATTTTTGGATACTAGACTGTCTTTTGTAAGAGGCTTTATCTTATCAGGAGGGTGTCCCACCCTGACTTCATTGTGAAAACCAGGCTGGTCTAGATTTCACAGACAGCCACCTGTCTCTGACTCCTGTGTGCTATGCTGGATTAAAGGTCTTTGTCATCACCACTCTGTTCAAGTATTTTATCTCTATTTTAAATCATTGTAACTGTGTAATTTTAGAAAACAAATTTGGACTATAGTTTCATTCTGATTTTACTTAAAATCTTTTAAAAATTTCTATGTTTTATTAATGTCAAACAATAGAATATTCTTTCTATTTCCCGCTATATGGAAAAACAAAAACATTCAAACAAAAATCAGACAAAGAAACAAGAAAATTCTTGGGCCAGTTGTGCCATCTCATGCTGTTACAGCAAAGTCTTGTCCATCATTCCTTGGAATTTAGTTGTGACTGTAGTGTATTGGCAGAATTTAGTTGTGGCTGTACTGTATTGGCAGGCCCTTACCAGAAATAGTTGACAAACATCTCATAGCCAGAGAACTTTTGAGTTCAGCCACTATTAATTTTTTATTTTCTATCAGTAAGAGCCCTTTTCTTTCCTCTGTTCTTAATTGCTTGTAATTTAACATTCCATCTCTCAGTTTTCTCTGTCTCTAAGTTTGTTTTAGTTTGATCTTTCTTAAAAAGGATATATAGAGCTATAATTGTCACTGTAAAAATTATTTGTATGCCAAGGGAAATAAACTCAAATGGAATAAAATGTACTGTGGCTGTGTGAATTCCTCCATTTTTTTTTTTAAATCTAGGCATTTAAATCCTCTCCCTAGCTCAGTTTAGGCTGCTGGTTTCCTAGTTCCGCCTCCAACCTGCTGCTCCTCCAGTAGTGAGGCAGTCTTTATCTGCAGTCATTGGGAACTGGTCTTATCGGCCCCAACTCTGGTTGGCCAAGGATTTATCCTGAAAGCAGGCCGGAATTAGATTGAGTTAATCTATGTGTTTCCACCGGCTTTGTTCACCAAATGCTTGGCGCCCCCTCCACAGCTGCTGCTGCCGCCCTGTGAGAGTTGAGACCTCAGGCAGCAGCTGGGAGCAGCGCCTGTGAAATGCTCTGGCTCATGGGTTCACAGGTGCCAAGCTAGCCTGTTTCTTCCAGACTGCGCAAAGTCCAGGGAAAATAAAAAACATAGTGTACCTTATCTGCTTAGGTTCTATGTAAGTTTTTGCCCACACCAGCTAGATTGGTTGGTTGAGCAGTAGACAGTCCCAGAGTCATGGGTTCATGCCCTTCATTGGGCACCTAATGTAGAATACTAACTAATAAAACAATAGTTTTCTTTAACTCTGCTAGCTTTCAAAATAATAGACACAGTGAGACTGATTTATTATTAAGCTGTAGATGCTATACTGGGCAGATTCCCAGCTATTCTAATCCTAGTACCCTTAAAACCCACATAAAAAGCCAATCACTTGCCAATCTGATGACTACTGGGCGGTTTCTGTTCTATCATTCTGTCCTCATGGCCACATGCTCAGTGTCCATTTTGCCTCATGGTATTCCTTTCTCTACTACTTCCTCTTTTTCTCCCAGCTCATGTGATTTTCTTTTTCTAGTCCTCGTCTTTTGACCTCAAGCCCAGGAACCTAATCTCTGACTACCCTTCGTCTTCCCAGTCACAGGCTTCAGAATCTATATTAGCCAGTCAAGGATAGCAGGGGAACATTCTTTACAGGAGATTTTTCAACATTCATAACGATGCCCATGACAGGGTGGTAACCAGATCTCAGGGCATTGAAATCAGCATCTGGAAACATAGTGCATAAGACTATTCTCCGACAGTTTTGTAGTGGTCTCTGTTACATAACAAAGAGAAGTTTACTTGAGGGCTGAGCGGGGTCACATTTACCTGTGGATATAAGGACACATTTATTATTAGTAAAGTTGTGGTTCTAGGACCTACTGTAAGATCCCTGACTTCACTAGCTATTCTTTGAATAACAGGTATAGTTTCTCTCTTGTTGGCTGGGTCTTAAGTCCAACTGGAGAGCTGTTGGTTACTGCCAAGTTATGTGTGCCCCTACTGCATCCTTAGGGTTATTGTGACATGTGCTGCTGATAGGTTTCATAGGTGTCATAGCTGGGGAGGACTGTTAGTTTCTTCTTCCCTCTATTGGATGCATGTATGGCACCATGAAACCATGTCCTTAGGGAGGAGGCTTTCAGGTCCATTCCAGCTCAGAGGCCTCAGGCTTTGTGTCTGAAGTACATGGTGTCTTTAGCAATAGGGACTTAACCTTCTACCTCTGGTGACAACCTAGGGTAGTAGCAATAGGCTATAGTATTTTTGGAGTCTCTTGGACAACCCTGACTAACAGAGGGTTTCTTGTGCCTGGTGTGTGGGCTTTTTGTTACATTGTCTTTTGTTAGATATTTTTTTCTTTTTTCTCTTCTTCTTTTTTTTTTTTAGCAAAGACAAATTACCGTAGGAATGAATTTGAAAGTATGACTTCATTCACTGACTTATTGAGACATTTATTCTGATTTGGGTGGGGGGGGGGTTGCATTGGTTTATGCTGGAAGCTTGTAGACTTTTTTCCCACAATTTGAAAAATATTTCATAACAGGAAACATTGGTCTTTGGTATATTTTATGTATTATGATTAGCTAGCATTCATTAGATTTAGAGTCTGAAAAACTGTTGTTCACTTCTGGAATTTTTTTTTCATTAACTTTATTCATTTCCATTAGTTTGTCAACTATTGTGTTCTGGAATTCATGTCTAGTGAAATATGTTGGCCTTTCATTTTCTTTATTTTTCCTTATACTTTCCTATATTATTTTTTTTTTTTTGTAATCTTTTGAAATTATTTCATTTTTCTCTGACCTGTCTTTCAAGTTTTGCATTTCTGATGCTCAAACCTTTATCATTTTGTTTGGGGGAATGGCCCTGAAGATAGTAATGCATTCATTTGTCTGTGTTTGTATAATAGCTTTTGTCTTTAAGTTTATAATACCTTTTTTTAAAGGTATTCAATGTTTTAAAAAGCTTTCATTTCCTTTAATAGTTGTGTTTCTCCGTTTTGTTTTAAAAGAAAAAAAATTAGTGTTTTGATCTTTGTCTTTCATTTTAGATAGCTTCCTCCCCTCGTTTTGTAAATCTGCTGTGTTTAGGAATTATTTTTTAAAAATCAGAAGCTGAGTACACATCAAATGTGCATAAATTCTGTACATGATAGAACCCTGCCACCAGCAAGGTTCACAGAAGTGGATGATAGAACTTTTTTGGGCCAGTGAGTTAGGAATCAGGCAGGCACTTCTAGCCTGAAAGGGTCATTTTGTTATCATCCTTAATTTCAGAGCAGCAGGGGCTTGGAAAATGTAAGTACAGGGGAGCAGTGAATGCACACAGCCAGATTTCTTAAAGTGTTTGACTAGTGACTGTTGATCCCGTTTAAGGAAACAAAGGCCCTGAAACTGATTAGATATCTGTTATTAGTGTTATCTAAATTCTCTTGGCTTCACAACTGTCATCAGTGTTTCTTATTGCTATTCTGTGATGCTCCTACTCTAGAAACACCTTTTTTTATTCTCTAGGGCTGTGGATCCCAACCTTCCTAACGCTGCGATTGTTTAGTCCTCATGTTGTGTAAACCCCCAAACCATAAAATCATTTTGCTGCTACTTCATAACTGTAATTTTGCTTCTGTTGTGCATCGCAGTGTAAATACCCGTGTTTTTGGTCTTAGGTGACCCCTGCGAGTAAGTTGCTCATCCTCAAAGGGCTTGAAACCCCTGTGTTGAGAACCACTGCTCTAGGGGCTAAGCTTCCAGCTTCGGGTAGGGTGTTAATGGTGGATTTGATGACTCGCCAGTTTAGTGTTTGTCTCAAGATACTACTTAATTGTCCCTTGCTTGAATTACACAGTATGTCTTAGTTTTCTCTGTTGTTCTTCGTTTTCTGTGGAAACACACCTTTTCAAAAAAAGATCCTTTATTGTAGCTAAAAGAATATAGGTTGTCCTTACCATGATTTCTCTGATACATAATTTTAATCAACTTTTAAAAATCAGTTACTTGACACATGCATACTTGAGACTTAAAGAAATAAGATCAAAAATACATTAAAAATGTTTGCTTTTTTTTTTTGCCTATAGAAATGTATGCTTCAGTCTAAGGCAATTTAGTTTAATATTTAAGCAAAGGTGGCTTTGCTTAGTAAATTACTTTAGGAAATAATACTTCATTAAAATATCTTCAGAGTCAGCTAAATACCATGTCACTCTTAACGTGTTTTTGTTTGTTTGTTTGTTTGTTTTTTGAAACAAAGTTTCTCCATATAGCCCTGGATGTCCTGGACTCACTTTGTAGACTAGGGTAGCCTAGTACTCACTGAGATCTGCCTGCTCCTACCTTCCAAGTGCTGGGATTAAAGGCCTGAGCCACCTTGCATGTTACTGTTTTTTAGCTTTGTTGCTTCAAAGCTAACAGGGTTTTTTTTTGTTGCTGTTGTTGTGTTTGTTTTTGGTTTTTTACTGTTTATCAGTGGTTTTAAGAATGCATAGGGTTCAGAGCTTAAAAGTCACCTAACTATGGAAATAAAACTTTTTTTAGTATTATTTTAAAAATAACAGCATGTCAAGTACACAACTAGGACATTTCCTCAACCATATTTGTTGCAGCTTTATTTGTAATACCCAGAACCTGGAAACAACCCAGATGCCCCTCAGTGGAGGATTGGATACAGAAATTGTGGTACATTTGCACAATGGAATTAAAAACAAGGAAATCATGAAATTTGCAGACAATTGGTGGGGACTAGAAAAGATCATCCTGAGTGAGGTATCCCAGAAGCAGAAAGACACCATGGTATATACTCACTTATAAGTAGGTACTAGACGTGTAAGATAGGATAAACATACTAAAATCTGTACACTTAAAAAAGATAAACAAGAATCCTCACTTAGAACGACAAATGGGATGGACATTGGAAGTAGGAGAAAATAAGTAACAGGATAGGAGCCTACCACAGAGGCCTCTGAAAGACTCTAGCAGTGTGTCAAAGCAGATGCTGAGACTCATAACCAAACATTGGGCACAGTTGAGGGAATCATATGAAAGAAGGGGGAGTTTGTAAGACCTTGAAAGGACAGGAGCTCCACAAGGACCAAAAATATCTGGGCACAGGGATCTTTTCTGAGACTGATTCTCCAGCCAAAAACCATACATGTATATAACCTAGAACCCCTCCTCAGATGTAGCCGATAGCAGCTCAGTGTCCAAGTGGCTTCTCTAGTAAGGGGAACAGGGACTATCTCTGACATGAACTCAGTGGCTGGCTCTTTGACCCACACCCCCTCACCCCACACCCCCCTTCAAGGGAGGAGCAGCCTTGCCAGGCCACAGAGGAAGACATTGCAGCCAGTCTTGATGAGACCTGATAAACTAGGGTCAGATGGAAGAAGAGGTGGACCTCCCCTATCAGTGGACTTAGGGGCAGGGAGGAGATGAGGGTAGGGACTTCAACTGGGATTCAAAGTAAATAAACTGTAGTTAATATAAAAAAATAAAAATTTAATTAAAATAACAGCATGTGATGAACCATTTACAGTTCATTAAACAATATTTTATTATTTGTTTTGTCTTTTGTGTGTTGTATATACATATTTGTGCGAGTGTGTGCGTGCCAGAGATCAATTTCAGTTGCCTTTTCCTGTCACCTTCTACCTTACATTTTCAGTCAGTATCTATCTCTCAGTGAATCTGGAGCTCCTTGATTGAAATAGGCTGGTGGTCAGTGAATTCCAGGGGTCTCCTGTCTCAGTACCTGTCCTATCTCCAGCATGGTGGTAGGGATCGAAACTCAGGTTCTTGGGAATGCATACCAAGCACTTTATTGACTGAGCCATCTCCCCAGCCCATAATTTTTTAAAGTTGTTGAGTGTGTCCTAGATGTTCAGAGATTGCAAGGCCTGAGGGAAAGGAAAGGGTCCCAAAGAATAGGGTTACTGGGAAGTTTATTTTCCAGTGGGATATTGAAGAGTAAGAGTGCTAGTATTAGTTATACGAGGGTCATCATGATGATAAGTGACACGTTGGGGAAATATTGAAAGTGTTAGTGTAGTTGGATTTTAATTTGAATGAGTAACTTTAAAGTAAATTGATGTTCATGTGAAGTTGATTTAGAGGCTCAAGATAGGTATAGCTTCATATTTTGAATTTTAATTCATGGGTTGCTTTTCTAGGTATTGAAATTGTCAAGTTTTGCTTATTTTCAGTTCTTTTTACTTTTTTTTTCCTTTCAGGAAGATTTTTCAGGCTCAGGAAAAGGGAGAAAACCTTATTTAGTAGACTCTATTAGGAGTATTTCCTTATATATTTTCCCTATATATGTAGTTAAAGTTACTGATTCATTTGGCAGTCTATGTGATACTGATACTCTTGGTGCAAACTTTAATTTTTTGCCTAGAAATAGTACAGGGACTGGAAATGTGTGTAGCTCAGTTGTTTGAGAGTGCCTACCTAGTGTACAGAACCGGGGTTCTAGTTTTAATAACAGCCTTTAAGTCTCAGCATGTGAGAAGTAGAGGCAAGAGGATCAACTTTAAGGTCTCCTTGGAGTTTGAGTTTAGCCTGGGGATTGAGGTCTTAAGAGGTTATATCATTAAACAGATCTTGCTTAGGATACATGGTTTTGTTGGTTTACGACTTTATTGGCATTTATACTTGTTTTTATATCATCAGAAATATTTGATGTTTAAAATTTGTGATAATCTTTCTTTAAAGATTTCCATCTCGTATAGAAAAGATGCTTGTTGAAAATATTCCTTATAAATTAGATGAGTCTGAAATTTGTATTTTTGTTCCCTCTGACAGAATTCAGGAGACTAATAAACATAAATTAACATGTTACAGTATATGTGTGTGTATATATATATATATATATTGTATAGTTGATCATCATGAGTAGCTGTCAGTAAATTTTTATTGATATGATCAGGTAAGTTTGATAGGTCAGAGTAAGGAAGTGATATATTTTAAACTATTGAATAAAATCACACAGCAAATAGCTAAGTTATTTTATTTTATTTTTCCTCCTATGATAGAACAAGTAAGAAGTTTACGACAAAGCACTATTGCCAAGCGTTCAAATGCAGCACCTCTAAGCACAAAAAAGCCATCTGGGAAGACTCTATCTACCCCTAAGGTAGGGGTGAAACCACCAGAAAGATGTCAGGGTAAAGAAGAAGTTTATACGTCACTGAAATCTGAACACCCTAAGGAGAGTAGAAGGAGCAACCGGCATGATGAACAAGTGGATGTGGTGCCAGAGGTCTCAGCATCTTCAGTTGATTCTTCAGTGTCATCTTGTGTCGAAATGAAGGATGAGGCTGAGCTAGATTCCACGCATGCATGTAATAACGAGGGTGAAGTAAATGTATCATCTCATGAGTTAAATTGTTCGCTTCTTTCAGAGACTTGTGCTAGTACAGAAGAGAAGAAAAATGAAGCTCTGATGGAATGTAAAACTGAGACTGATAGTAGCTCATTGTTTAAGTTTTCAGATAAGGAAGATGAGCATAATGATCTTGTTTCAGGTGAAATGGATGACACTGTTGAAGAAGGGAGTGCAATGGGAAAACTTGAACAAGAACCAGAGGAGATAAAGTTAACCTGTGAAGGTGACCAGATGCCTGAGGAACCTGAGTCTTCTGATGTGTCTGACTCTGCTTGTGCAGAAAAAAATCAGACAGAAAAGAATGAAGCAGCTGAATGTGATGTGGAGTGGAAGAACACCGTAGATGTTGTTGATAAAGCTGAAGACTCTCCTCAAAGAAATCAAATGGAAACATCGGGATATTGTGAGGACATGCAGCCTAATGCTGTTCAGTTACAGAGCGCAGAGTTTAGCAAATCAACTCTGGAGGAGGTTGATACTTGTGCTTTTGAACCAGCAACTAGTACTTTAGAAAATACTATTTGTGATGTTCCTGATCAAAATTCAAAGCATTTGAATATTACTCAAAGTATTAAACTGGAGTCTCAGGAAACAGCAGATCTTCAGGGTGATAAAAGTGGTTTAGAGTCCAAAAACTTAAAATCCAAACACACAAAATCTGTAACTCATTCTAAGCAAAGCATGACCTCAGAGACTCCACGAAAAACTGTTGCAGTGAAGCAAGAAGTAGTTCATAGCAGAACTAAGTCTAATGCCAAGAGTGTGAAGCGAAATGCTGATGAACCGGAAGCCCAGCGTGATTCTCAGAGGCCAGTCAAAGTGAGAAAAAAACAAAGTGACAAGGATTTGAAGAGTCAGAGTTGTAATTCTGGGGTTAAATCTGTAAAAAGCCAAGCTCATTCTGTATCAAAAAAAACACCCCAGGATCAAAATGTAGTGCAAGTTTCCAAACCTTTAACACATTCTCTTAGTGATAAGCTTCATGGTCACTCCAGTTGTTCTAAGGAACCTTATCATCCTGCACAAACTGGAAACTTACTGCATTCCAGCCAGAAACAGAGCCATAAGCCCCAGCAACAGTCAGCAGCGGTGAAGGTCACTAGCCATATGAAGGATGAGCAAGAACATCCAGGCAGTGAGCATCTTAAGGAAGAGGAGAAACTGAAGCCAAAAAAACCTGAGAGAAATCTACAGCCTCGCCAAAGGAGAAGCAGCAGAAGTTTTTCTCTGGATGAGCCTCCATTGTTCATTCCAGACAACATAGCTACTGTAAAAAAGGAAGGGTCAGATCAGACTTCCTCAGTTGAAAGCAAATATATGTGGACTCCCAGCAAGCAGTGTGGGTTTTGCAAAAAACCACATGGCAACAGGTGTGTGTGCGTGTGCATGTATGTATGGGTGTGTACTTTGAGGAACTTGAAGGATGAGGATTGAGATCATCATGAGAACTTTGTAATATGAAAATAAATTATTTAATATACAGAGACTTCCAAAAGTCTCTTACCAATCCTGGATAAGTGATAGAAACTCAGAAACATTGAATTTACAACTAGATCATTGTAGAATATTTTAAAAAGCTTAGTCTGACCAATAGCTGATGTGCATGGACACACTTGTCATTGTAACCAGTTAGAACTAAATGTAGCCGTTGCATCTAATAAAAACCAAACTCTTTTGCTAATGAGAATTGTTACACTGCCTCAGGACTGGAGCTTATATGTCATTTATTTGACTACAGAACTAGTAATAAAGTGTGAAGGTCTTAATGGAATGGCTATTTTTCTTTTGAAGCTCTTATTTTTTAAATGATACACTTGAAATACCCAATCACTACCATTCCAAAGCCAACATACTGGATTTTGGAAGTAAATTCAATAGTAAAAGCAACTGTTAGACTACCTAGCTGAATTTTGTATGTATTATGAAATAGAGTGAAAATATGTATTTTTTTTTTTTTGGAGTGTTTTAGTAGTACAAATAATTTGTGACTTCTGATCTTTGAAAATTGTACAGTTGACTTTACCACTACTTTTATTATAGGGTTATTTTGGAATCCATCTTTAGTAGCTTATCACATTGCCCCCTCCCCATCCTCAGTGTATTTTTATTTGCTTTCTTTTTTGAGAAAGGACAAAGAAGAGATGAAGTGACATTTGTTGCTGCAGATCGTGCTGATCAAACATTCACATTGCTGTTGGGACTTCTGTCAATGATTATATCTTAAAAAAGAATTAAAACTTGCACAGTTTAGTTAAATGACCATTATGTTTCCCACCTCTATCAGATTACATAAAACTGAATTTAGAGACAGTAGACAGCATTGCAGTTGGAGAGTAAGAGGAAAGTTTGGGGCTGTTAGACTACATTTTGTGCCGTGGAGGTTTTCTAATTTTTTGTTTGTTTTGAGATACACTGCAGGAGAGCCTATTTGGAAAACTCAGGGTGTAACCTGTGCTGTCCTTGACCTTGGGCCCCTTTTGCCTCCTGACTGTACAGTGGTGGAGTCTTCACTAGTATACCCTAGTGAAGTAGTATATTCAATAGTATACCCTATTTCAGTGTCAGGAATCACTCCATTAAGAAGGATATTTCCGTTTTCAAGCCCTACAGTGTGTTTAAATATAATGCTATCTTTATCCCAATCACATACTTTTCATGTTTTTTTTTTACATTTATGATAAGTTCACATATTTCAAAGATACTAAGCTTACTCTTAATATCTCAGAGACTTAAAGATAAAATTTCCTTGTTAATTATACTTTTAATAAAGGCCAGCCCTTTGTCACTTTAGAATCTTTCCAAAATTCATGACACTGATGTGTGGTTAGAGGCCTGGGTTAGGAACTTAGGAACAACTGTGACGTGGAGTTGGAAGCCATGTTCAGTATGATCTTGTTAGCTCTGTAATAGGTAAATTCTGTTCTGATGGTGCAGTCTTCAGGCGTTTACCCAAGCTCAACAGTGCTTACTGCAGCTGCATAACTTCAGTTATTTTGTGAAATGAAGATAACATTGTTTAATATTTTTTAACACACTTTTTGAGGCTGCTCTATAAAGTATGGACTCTGTTTCTGCCTTGAATATAGCTTACAGTGATAGCTGTGGGCCTGGGGGTTTACCCTGTGTCATTGATCTGGGCAATGTACATTGGAAACAGCTCTTCAGACACCTTCAGTATTTTTCAGTCTGTGAATAAAGAAACCCAAGTCATTGCTTGTTTTTTTCTTATATATTAACTTATCTTTACCACTACTTTGTTACGTTGTCTTAACGTTCATTAAATACCTAAAGCATGCTTTTTGCATAATCTGTAATTTTTTAGTTTTAATCTATATGTATAAATACAGATTTATTAAGAAAATATATAGAAATTGTTTGCTCTTATATACCAGTCACATTGAAAGCTACTTAGTAGCACTTGTGAAAATAGAGTTAATCAGTACTTTTCACAAATTGCAATTGGAGCTAGCTTTTTTTTGTGTATATGTCCAGTTGGATATTATGTTTTGTATTACAGAGCTTTATGACAACATATCCTAGACAGTAGGTCTTTTAATATAGTGTATTTTTTCTTAAATTTATTTTTTTGATAGATATATATCAAGATTATTGAATATTCTTTAAAAAATGAGACCCATTTTATTTTTACTTGAATGTAATTTTTGAACATTTTCACTGGAAGCCATTTTGGGTGGAAATTTTCTTAGTCTCTTCCTATTACCTACCTTGGGCTTCTCTTTCCTCCTTTGTCAGGGAGATGTTTGTGTCTTTAATTTGTAATGCATTTTCTTGACCCTAATTGTAGATTGGACAAAGTTTAGCAATATTAATTCACAGAATTAGGAAACAATTCTGAGGAAGTACTACTTTAGAATAAGTGACTCTGGTTTTCTTGTTTTAAGTTTTATAGACTTTTTCTTTGAAGATTAGGTTGACTATTAAGATGATTTAATGTTTATGTTGAATAAAATCTTATACGTAGTGACAGTACATTCTGGGCTGTCACTTCAATTACCTAGCAGAACTGTAGGCCTATCTTCTAATACCATCAGTGTTAATTTGTGGCCAATGTCTTTTTAAGAGCAGGTGTTCTTTAGAGTTTAACAACTGAAGTTTTCTAAGAATTTCTTCCGACTCATAGCAAGAAGAATTAGGATTTGAAATACAGGATGCTTTCTGTTGTCTTTCAGCAGATGTAATTTAATTTTTTTTTCTGTCAGTTTGTATGTTAACATCATAAAAGACACGAGTATTGCTACATTTTCCATTTAACTAATACTGTACTGATTTGCTTGAGTTAACTGAAACCGTGTACAGTATCGTTTTAACATAGAAGCCCTAATTTTTTTCATAAAGAAATTTCTCTTATTAGAAATTCAAGGACAGGGCAAGAAATGAAGTAGTAGTTGTTGGCTAGTCTACTGCTGCAAATCTTGTGCCCTGCTCCCTAACTATGCCCTCCTAATCCTCATGTCATCAAAGCTTAATAGCCTGAGAGAAAGTAGGGACCTTCCTCTGTCCATCTCTACCCCCTCTTTTCCTTTTCTTTCCTATTTGCCTGTTTCATTCCCTGTCTTTTCAAACATACAGGGTTTTGTTTGTTTTGTCTGTTTACTTGTTTGTTTTTTGGTTCATGGTACTTAGAAGTTTTGGCTTAAGTAGAAATTGATGTTAATAGTTAGGAGTAGTTGACTATATTAAAGTAGACCTCACCTGTACCCCTGGTCCCAGAACACTGGGGAGTTTGCTACCATTGTTTTGTTTGTTTTGTAGAAGGTCATATCTAAATATGTTGTTTTAAAAACCAAACCTTAAGTACTAAGATGACATCTTTATATGACAGATTAGTTTTTCAAAGTTGTCAACAATTAAGTATAAACATTTCCAAAGTAAACTTGAAATCAGAGATGATGAAATGACTTCTTGATTTTATGATGATAGATCAGTGAGGTGGCCGGGTTACATCAAATGGAAGTTTGTAAACACTTTACAGTGTTACATAATCTGACATTTAAGAGGGAAACCATTACAGGCTTGCTTTGAAGTCAGTGCAGCTGTGATTGTAGAAGAGAAGTGACAACTCGTTCTCCTTCTGAATATCAAGGCTGTTTGTACCAGACAGTTGGTTTCAGGAAATAACAGTGCACTCATGGAGCAAGGAAAGAAAAGTATTAAACATGAAAGTATTCTTCACAGTCCCTAGCATTTGGAACAACCCAGTTGTTGAAACATCACAGAACCATCACAAATCTCAAACAGAAACTTTGTTATAAATAAATGTCACATTATTTAAATGTTCTCTTGGCTTGAGGAAAAAACTACCTATTCTCATTTTTCAAGCCAAGTGTGTCATAGGGAAGGTGAAGACTGACAGCACTGGCAGCAGTCATACCCCTGAGGATAAAGAATGGCCAGTTGCAGTTTCCGAAAGACTTGGCAGTAGTTGAGCAGAAGGACAGTCATGCCCCTGAGGATAAAGAATGCCCAGTTGTAGTTTCAAGACTCGTCAGTAGTTGAGCAGACAGAAATGCACACAAGAATGAAGCGAACAAAGAGCTGCTATAGAGGAAAGATAGACCTGGCACCATTTTAAAAACACTTCTTAAATATGATACTAATCTTGATATTTCCAACATGAAAATAGGACCACAGGGCTATGTCATTCAGGCTTTTAACTTTAAACATTCCATTTGTTTTTAAAAATGTAGGATATATTTGGTGGTGTCCCGTAGTCTTGAGATATCATGAATTGCCAGACTGAAAAAGGAAAAGGGAGATGAAATCTCAATATTCAAGTAAGCTGATAGTATTCTTGAAGTCTGAATAGCCATTTTATTCTGAAGAGGTTGCAAATACTCTTTAGTGAGCTGCAGCTTGATTCATGAGGTGATTTTTTAGATGGAATCTCTTAGATTAGGATTAAAACCTAGATGTGGGTTTTAATGTTAAGATGGAGTGTTTATTGTGCAGTTGAGTTTATTTCCCAAAACACATACGCATTAAGTAAGAAAATCACCCAAAAGTTAAACATTACTTTGCTGAATCAACATGATACATTGGATCAGAATGATTCAGGTTACATATATACTGGCTACTAGGAGTGAGACTTTATTTTTTCCAATAAGCGCATAGGAGTGAGACTTTTACTCAGATTTTTTCCTTTTTGGACATTTTTTTCAAGTCGAATCTCTTAAGTTTTCTGTAGGATCTCACCTCTGAGTTGGATGGATTGTAGTTAAGATCTCAACTTGTCACTTTCTGTTTTATGCTTTGTTCTGGGATACTTTTATATGGGGAGACCAGTCTTTCTATAAAACCGCCTTGTGTCCTCATTCCTGTGACCAACAGTGCCTTCTCTCTTTTCTGCTAGAGAGGGAAGTCACTAGATTTAAAAGTTACATTTTCATACTCCTTGGAAACTTGCTCCACGTGGAGCTATTGCATACATGGACAGTATGAACAATATCTGAACATGAAATACTATTTTCAGTTGAGATTAAGTGTTTAAAAGAAATGCTTTTTCCCTTTTCTTCCTCCTCCAGGTTTATGGTTGGCTGTGGGAGATGTGATGACTGGTTTCATGGTGACTGTGTTGGGTTAAGTCTTTCTCAAGCACAGCAAATGGGAGAGGAAGACAAAGAATATGTTTGTGTAAGATGCTGTGCTGAAGAAGATAAAAAGACTGACATATTAGACACAGATATTTTGGAAGACCAAACTGCATTTGAAGCCCACAGTGAAGATAAAATGGAGTGTGAAAAGCTCGGGTCATCGAAGCACATAGTAGCCAATGATAAAAACAAATGTGTGGATGATAATGTAAAGCACAAGGTCAAAATTTTAAAACGGGTAAGCTTTCGATATTGTTACTTCAAGAAGTTTGCATGGCTAATGAGGTTGAGCATTTCTTTAAGTGTTTCTCTGCCATTTGATACGCCTCTGCAGAGAATTCTCTCTTTAGCTCTGTACCCCATTTTTTAATTGGATTACTTGTTTTTTTGCAATTTAACTTCTTTAGTTCTTTATATATACTGGATATTAGCCCTCTCAGTTCAGTATCCAAGTAGGTTCCATTGTAATAGGAATAGGGACTGTCTCTGACATGAACTGATTGGCCTGCTCTTTGATTACCTCCCCCTGAGGGGGAAGCAGCATTTCCAGGCCACAGAAGAAGACAATGCAGCCACTCCTGATGAGACCTAATTGACTAGGATCAGAAGGAAGGAAAAGAAGTCCTCCCCTAACAGTGGACTTGGGGAGGGGCATGCATGCAGAGGGTGGAGGAAGGGAGGGATTGGGACAGGAGGAGAGAGGGAACCATGGGGTGATACAAAGTGAATAAAGTGTAATTAATAAAAAAAAAAAAAGAAAAAGAAAAAAATAAGTTTGCATGGACCCAAGTGAAGTTCAGAAATTTCTCCTTCTGGTTTATTTAAAATGTACATTCTTATTTTTTTTTCCTACAAATGAGTTGAACTGAAGGTCTTTTTTTTTTTTTGGTGGGGGGAGGCCTGTTTTGCTGAAAACAGGTGACGTTGGTATATGCAGTTTTTTTGTGCTGTCAAAAAGCAATAGGTTTGAATTTTTGTACAGTGTTTATGTGGCTGTATGAACTACATATTAATTATGCTTACTAAGTTTTAAAATTTTTCAGTCTAAATGTCTGCTAATTCTTTAACCATTTTGTATTATTTTCTTTAAGAATTAACAGAAAAAGTTGTAACCTTTGATCTCATTTGCTTGAAAGCCACTCCTTCCACTTTTCCTGTTGAATTGTGGACTTCTAAAATTGGTTTTCCCTGACCTGGTGTGTGTGTGTGTGTAATTTTTATTTTTCTATATTAATCACAGGTTCTTTACTTTGTATCCCAGCCATAGCCCCCTCCCTCATTCCCTCCCAATCTCACCTTCCCTCCCTTATGTCCTCCCTGTCCCTTTTCAAGTCCACTGATAGGGGAGGTTCTCCTCCCCTTCCATCTGACCCTAGCTTATCAGGTCTCATCAGGACTGGCTGCAGTGTCCTCCTCTGTGGCCTATCAAGGCTGCTTCTCCCCCGGGGGTGGGGAGGTCAAAGAGCCAGCCACTGAGTTCATGTCAGAGACAGTCCTTGTTCCCCTTACTAGGGCCCACTTGGATACTGAGCTACTTTGGGCTACATCCGAGCAGGGGTTCTAGGTTATATCCATACATGGTCCTTGGTTGGAGAAACAGTATCATTAAAGACCCCTGTGCCCGGGGATATTTGGTCCTTGTGGAGCTCCTGTGCTCTCCAGGACATACTAACTCCCCCTTCTTTCATATGATTCCCTGCACTCTGCCGTAGGTTTGGTTATGAGTCTCAGCATCTGCTTTGATACACTGCTAGGTAGAGTCTTTCAGAGGCCCTCTGCTGTAGGCTCCTGTCCTGTTACTTGTTTTCTCCTACATCCAGTGTCCATCCTATTTGTCTTTCTAAGTGAGGTTGATCATCTTACCCTGGGTCCTCCTCCTTTATCTTCTTTAGGTGTACAGATTTTAGTATGTTTATCCTATCTTATAGGTCTAGTATCCACTTATAAGTAAGTATATACCATGTGTATCTTTTTGCTTCTGGGATACCTCACTCAGGACTGACCTGATGTTTTAAATCACCTTCTGAAAGTATTTTTTAAACAAGTTTTAAAACATTTTGTCTTTAAAAGAAGGAAAATAGAAAGGACGCATTATCCTATTCAGTTCAGTTTTCTTTCATTGGCAGGGATATTTCTCATCCTTTATTTGTAGTATAATCCTGCAGAGGAAATAACACAGTGTCAATAAGTGTATAAGAATAAGCAAATATGTCATCTAAAAAGCAAAGAAAACACTGATATTAGAAGTTGAAAGAAGCACTGGAAGCCCTGGTCCAGCCATTCTGATCTGTTAAACTACACATTTCTGGGCGAGAAGCCAAAGCTTCAGTTTGAGAAGGATGGTGAGGGAGCTCAGCTCTGTTTAACAGGTTTTCAGTTTGAGCTTACACGGTAGCTCACAGTTTTCTGTAACTCTAGGGGACCTGACACTTCTTCAGGCCTCCTTATGCACTCGGCATGCATGTGGTGCACTAACATACATGCTGGCAAAGCACTTATGTATAGCAAACGGAAATAAGTCAAAACAAACCCTACCACATTTCTACTCTCAATGTTGAGTCTAGTTAGAAAACTAAAAAAATACGTGAAAAATTAGAGGACTTTTACACTAAAGAAAATAACGTTACCATGTTTATCTTGATACTTTGTGTATCTGTATATGGTTATTCTCCCTGCTTTTTAAGATTAGTGTGTTGTCATTTAATTTCTATGAGAGATCTTCTTTTTCTAGTAGTTCTATGTGAGTTTCCATTTAGTAATGGAGTAACAAGTGCTTTGATGGTATTCATGGGAGCTAGAATTGCCTGTTGACATACTGGGAACTTAACTGTGCTGAAGTTAATGAGACTTACCTGTCCTTTAGGAGTGTTCAGACAAATGCGGACATGAGTTATCCACAATCCCTTCCTTCAATTTTACAGCCAGCTGAGGCCTTTCTGATCTGAGCTCTGTCTTGCTTTCCCTCCTTCATAGGATATTATGTGTTCTGTACACAGTAGGTGCTTAATAGGTTTTGAATGAAAGAGTGAGTCTTCTGTTTTTTAATAATACTAATTTATTTTTGCACATCTTAAAGTACTATAGATGGATTGGAAGGTATTTGGTTTCATACAGATTGTAATGTTAATTAGATTAAATTTCTTTAACTTATATGTTATTGAGGTTTGTTTTTATACTAATTTGTATTTTATGGAAATAAATTATATTTTCCAGGAGTCTGGTGAGGGAAAAACTTCATCCGACAGTAGAGATAATGAAATTAAAAAATGGCAACTAGCTCCTCTTCGCAAGTTGGGGCAACCCGTTTTACCTCGGAGATCATCAGAAGAAAAAAGCGAAAAAATACCAAAAGAATCAACAACTCTTACTTGCACAGTAGAAAAAGCATCAAAATCAGGTAGTAAGACTAATTAAAATATGTACTATATATTTAGTTTATTTCACAGAAGGTTAGTGTATCTTGGAATTTTTTAAAAAAATGAACATTGTGATGACAGATGAAACTTGACTATGTTTGTAATAAAAAACAAAACATTGCTCTCAATATAAGGGATACTAGTTAACTATTAGTGAGGTTAGAAGACCTTAACCTTGCCTTCCTGGCACTTAAATATTAGTGAAGGAAGATAGGCAATAAGTTGACAAGTAAGGAAATGATATCAGAGGCTTTAAGAAAACGTGTGCAAATGAGCCACAGAGTTGCAGTTGGGAGAGCCAAGGAGACTGATAAGGAGGGAGGTAACTTGTGAAATTTGGAAGATACAAAACACTGTGAAGGAGTTAGGTTAGGAGCAGGAGCATAGTGAATGAAGGCTTTCAGGCAGAAGCAGGTGTGGCACTAAGGGTAAGAACATCTGCATGGAGAAAAGGAGGTAAGGAGCATTGAGTAGAGTAGTGTAAGCATGGGAAGAGCACCAGAAGGAAGTCCAAGGGAATCACGGAAGATGATGCAGTATAATTCTGAATGTATGTGAAGTCTCTGGGTTTTATGTAAGGGGGTAATAGATAAGTTTGGTAGTTTCAGACTCTTAGTCCGTAGGAGGAAAAGAGTACACTCATTAGGAGTATGTAACAGTGTCCTGTAAAAGAAATGACAGTAGCTTATTCCCTAGATACAGTGGATGTAGGGGAAGTGTTCGAATTAAGATGGCTTTTACAGTAGAGTTAACAACTTATAATGGGTTAGTCAAAGGCAGATGAAGGAAATGAGATGATTGGATAGAATTTTAGTTTCATTTAATGAGATGAGAAAGAAAAAAAATTGAGAAGGAATGTTAACAAAAACTACGGTTTCAGTCATTAGAACCCTGAAATTTCATTAGATATTCACACAGAGATATTGAGTAAACCTTTAACTAATGAAAGGAGCTGATGATTTTGGGGCTGTTGTATGAATGTGTGGCCCATCAGTCCATGGCTATGCTGTAATGTCAAAGATGCAGGTAAAAAGCAGCTATAGAGAATTTGATAATGGACAGGCAGAAGCAGAGTCCCTAAAATCCCAGCCTGTTTGTCTGTTTTGTTTTAAACGTAGGAATAGGAAAGGATCCAGCAAGGGTGACTTGGGAGGTGGAGGCCTGTGATTTGGGGAGAAGTGTCCTGTAGGGCTGAAAGGGAAGTGACGACCTGTCTCAGCAACTGGCTGAATACGGTATTAAACCTCTGACCTAGCAAAGCAGGTGTCACCCATGGCCTTGGCAATACTGTGGAGAACCATCGGGCAGAGTGTGATGGTGGGGAATCGGAGAGATTCATAGCAAGGACCTCTTGGAAGACATGTGCTGACGGGAGTGTAGTGGGTGTTAGGGTAGAAGGAGGCAAAAGTGGCAGTAGGTTAAGGAATTTTTACCTAAGTAACAGGGTGTGTTCTCTAACGTATATCCTTGATTCCTTGTTGAAAATCAGTTGTTTGTAAATATGTGTTTGTTTATTTGTGTTCTCTGTTCTGTTTCTCAATGCATTTTCTTTTTTGTCAGTAGTTGCTGTATTGGCTAATATTGTAATGATTTCTGCTTTTTAACTCAGGATTGTTTTGGCTATGTGAGATCTTTTGTGGTTCATTATAAATTTTAGAAGTAGTTTTCTTATTTTTGTGGTGAGAATGTCTTTGATATTGTGATAGGAATTGCATTGACTGTAGATCGCTTTTGGTAGGATGAAAATTTTAATGGTATTTTTCAGTTTATAAACAAGCAATGACTTGTATTTTAATTTTAATTTAATATTAATAATATTCTCTGTATTGTTAGTTCTTTTATCACAGTTTTAAGATTTGCTCTTAGGTAAATTTTTCCATGGATATGTTATTTTGTCTGTTAGCAATGAAGTTAATTTACTGATTTTTTTCTAAAGAATTTCATTATTGTTATGTATTTAAAAACATATGTTGCCCCTGCACAGATGTAGCCCATGGCAGTTCAGTGTCCAAGTGGGTTCCATAGTAGTGGGAAAAGGGACTGTCTCTGACATGAACTGATTGGCCTGCTCTTTGATCACCTCCCCCTGAGAGGGGAGCAGATTTACCAGGCCACAGAAAAAGACAATGCAGCCAGTTCGGATGAGACCTGATAGACTAGGATCAGAGGGAAGGGGAGGAGGACCTCCCTTATCAGTGAACTGGGGGAAGGACATGGGTGGGGAAGAGTAAGGGTAGGATTGGGAGTGGGGGAGAGAGGGAGCTACAGGTGGGATACAAACTGAATTAACTGTAATTAAAAAAATAAATTAAAAAAAAAACCAAACATGTTGCACAACTTTGCCAGTTTAATTGGTCCTAAGAGGGTTGGGGTTTTTTTTTTGTTTGTTTGTGTGTTGTTTTATGTATTTCTTTTCATAGCATCATGTCCCCTACAAGAGCAATAATTTCAGCTCTTTTTTGTTCTGTTTTGTCTTAAGATGTCTTTTCCTCAGATTTGAACCTTTTTTGAGTATCGTGTATCCAATAAATTTTCATATTAGGGATGTTCCATCAGTAGTAGAGAATATTGGGTGCAGTAAGAGAGAAAAGCTGGTATAGGTAGAGGTGACTTTGTGATAAACAGAAGTATTAACTGAGAGTGTTTTCTTAATAAAATGTGACATAAATAAATCAAAGTGGAAGATAAGAGGGGAATGTTTTATTAACAGAAGAGAGTTTGAAGTGTCTCAAAAGGCATACCAGAGTTCCTGGGAAAGGATAAATAGGTGAGGGCACAAAATTAAGCTCCCCACTTGTTTAACAGAGAAACTAAGTGCTAAGTATGCAAGGGCGTGCTAATAGTGTGCTAATTAGATTTTTATTGGCAATGTGGTTATGAAGATAGTAAAAGTGATGGATTTAAGAACTGTTAGAATAGTGCGTACATGGAAAATACCACTAGTCATTTAGGAAGCGTAAATCAAAACCGCCGTGGGATGCAGTTTGACTTTCTAGGTGTGGCTACTGTGGGAAGGACTGAAGGTGAGTATACTACCTAAGCGTCTGTCAGCTGCTGCATGCTGTGTACACAGCGGAGTCCTCCTCTTCCTATCTGTGGAGTTTAAAATGTTGATTTCGTAGAAGCTAAGAGGAGAACAACGGTCACATCAGCTGGTGGTTGCCAGGGGGTGGACACAGTTGGATAGGGAAATCTCAGAAAATGGGCCAAGTTACAAGCAAGGAGCTCTGGTATATTATTTACACAGGAGGTGACTTTAGATAATAATTATATATGTTTCAAAAGTTGAGAAGGAGTTTGTTTATTCTTTTTGAAATAGGGTTTCTCAATGCAGTCTTGGCTGTGCTAGACTCATGTTGTAGACCATGCTGGCTTCATGCTCACAGAGGTCTACCTGCCTCTGCCTTCTTGAGTGCTGGGATGAAAGGTGTGCACCACCACGTCCAGTTTAGACGGTTAAATGTGTTCATCTGTAGAAGTAATATATGATGAGACACATGTAAGCTGATTTATACATTATATGCTGATTATCTGCATCACAATACGCTCCAGGAGTAAGGACAGTTGGAATATAGCAAATTCATTTCTAAAGACTTATCTTTATTAGTTTCTAATGATGTGTATGTGTGCATGTCAGTGTGTGGGTGTGTGCATGTAAGTGCAGGTGTCCCTGGAAGCCAGAGGTGTCAGATTACCCCACCTACCCCCACGCCAGAGTTGCAGGTGATTTATGGGTGGCCTGATGTGGGTGCTGCATACCAGAATCTGGTCTTCTAGAAGAGCAGTACATGCTCTTAACCAGTGAGCCATATTTCAGTCTACCTGGAATGATTTTTTTTTTTTTGAATGGCAACAAATAGAAACAAAAAGAATTATTTAGTTGAGAAGATTCCAGAATAAATGAGCTTATGTCAAAGTAGTAGGCTGTTTGACATTGAGATTTTAAAGATGTATGAAAATTAGTAATGTCAGAAAGAAGAACCAATGGAGGGAGTTAGCATTCAGCTAACATGCCAAACACAAGGCATAATAAGCCCAGACTGCTCTATAACTCATCAATCAGATCATTAACTTACGAGTTAGGAATTTTGGGTCAGATTTCCTCAATAGCTTTTTAAAGGTGCAGTAGTATATGAAGAATAAGTATCTATGAAACCTGTATTGAAATGAGTGCATACAGTTTATGGCTTTAGAAGCACTCTTTGATCACTGAACATTTTAATTAGCTCTTTAGCACCAGGACTATTTGAATAATGGACTGTGGGCTCTGGCATTATTTCTAAATAGTGCTTAGTCTGTTTTGGTTTAAACTTACCTCATGCGTTATAAAGAAAGTGTCTTTTAAAACAGTTTAAAAGTTTAGCTACTTTTTAAAATTAGGTACTCATGAGAAGCAAGAGACAAAAAAGAAGAAAGTTGAAAAGAGCGGACCTAATGTGCACCCCCCTGCTGCTGCTTCCAAGCCTTCTGCAGATCAGATCAGACAGAGCGTCCGGCATTCTCTAAAAGACATTCTTATGAGAAGGTAACGTGTTGCTATCGTGGACGGTTGAATGGCATGTGCTCCATGTACTTGAAAATAATTGAATTGTTTTCATTTTAAGACTTACAGACTCAAATTTGAAGGTCCCAGAGGAAAAGGCAGCAAAGGTTGCCACAAAAATTGAAAAAGAACTTTTCTCTTTTTTTCGAGACACAGACGCCAAGTATAAGAATAAATATAGAAGCTTGATGTTCAATCTAAAAGACCCTAAAAACAGTGTAAGTTATTTGTTTTGTCTATGAATTTTCTTAAACTTCATTTTGTAAGAGTGTGTATGTGTGGCACCCATATACTTTGGTTCATTTGTCAGAGGACAACTTTCAGGAGCCATTTCTCTCTCCAGTATGAGTCCAGAGAATTGAAGTTAGGTCATCAAGCTTGCCGGCAAGCACCTTTATTTACCCACTGGTAAATAAAGTCATCTCACTGGTCTTGTAAGTGTTTATGCTTGCAACTTTGCTGAATAGGGATTTAAGAATGCTATAAAATAGCTCTTCAGTTTTCTAATTGGAGTGAGACTATAGATTTGCCTCCTGATTTAGACTCCACAAATATGTTCTGCAAGAGGTCTGTAGTTTGAGTACATTTCTAAATAGCTGTGAATGTGATGATGTGTGTCACATTGTGAAAATGTGGAGCACCCCTAGGTAGCTCAGACAACATCCTGTGTTTGCTTTGCTTACAGTGCTGGGATTCAACTCAGGCCCTCATGTCACAGAGTTTGTTCTCTACAGCTGAGCCCCTTTTCTCACTAAGAACATAATTGTTGACTGGCAGGGAAGGGGGAGCAGGGTCTTGAACTTAGATGTAGCTCAGGATGATTTTAAAGTCATGGTTCTTGTACCTCCAACTCCTGAGCACTCAGATTACAGGCTTGAAGCACATTGCTTAACTTACCTGTCTCTGGACAACTGAAGAAGATAGCATTTTAATAAAATCTTTTGCTACTAATTTTGAATCCTATACATTAGTGTGTAGTGAGTCTGTTGAACCACTTATCTGGATTTATGTGCATTTTTTTTTCCTTTACTGTCTCTTGCATAGCCCAGTTGAATGAATAAAAAATACATTCCTAAGTAATCTTCAAAATCTCTGATAAGCCTAATATTTTAATATAAACTTGTAAGTAGAACTGTGCTTACTCAAAACCTAAGTCACATTTAGTTACAAACTAAAAACAAAAATCCATGCCTGGTGGTACATGCTTCATAGCACAGCAGTCTGTGAAATCTGAGTTAGAGAGATCATTTAAGCCGTGAATTCCCAGACAGCCTGAGCAGCATAGTGAGACTTTCTCCTTACCCCCAGAAAAGTATTTTAAAATATTTTTACTAAATTAAACAGGACTTTATTTTAAAATTTATTTTAGCCATGGAGTAAACATTATTGCTCGCAATTATTGTTTAGGATTTCTTGTTTTAGACTTAGCAAAAATCTGAAAGTTGTGTGTTTGTGTTGTATGTGTGCATGTATGTATATTTGTGTGTGTGTTTACACACAAAGTTCTATACTGTATACACCAAGCAAAAGCTATACAGTGAACACTTTTGAGTTCTAAATATTACTTTTGTATGTTATATTTGCTTAGGTCCATTGTTACGTATAACAAATATGTACACATCTCTTAATATGTTAAGTAAGTAGCAAGGGTTAAGTGTCATATGACACTTACCAAGTGCTGATCCAGGAAGAAGTCATCATTGGGTGATACAGTCATTGTGCATCCATCAGAGCATTTCACGTAGACCAAGGCACCTAAGCCATCATCTCTCTCACTAAGCAGTAATAGCTTAATTGTATAGCAGTGTTTGTGTACACTGTCAGTGCCAAAACTGTTATGTCACACACAGCTTTACACGGAATCATGTATGGGGTATTACACACAGTAAAATAGTACATCATTGGCAGTTTAAACATTCAAAGACTTAAAGTACTTCGGAAGTAATAGTTAGGAGCAGCAATATTTGATTGAAGTATTTTCAACAACTATTTATTGAAGAAAAATCTACGTTGTATAGTCTTTCATGAGCCGAGAACTTTTTGAAATATATACTCCAGAAACTTTCCTCAGTAATCAGGTGAAGATTATTTTCCCTGCAGTTAGTTCTTTGCTGTGGTTTTCACTCAGTCCTGGAGGATTCAGTTATAAAAATCTCTAAAATCAGAAATATCACTGTATAGATAAAAGCTTTTTATTCAGTGCCTTACTATAAATGGAGTAGTTATAATTTGTCCTGGGGTAGACTTTATACAGTTTATTTTTAATGAACAGATTTTATTGTACTGGCTTTTTCATGTTAATTTTTTTTTGTGTTTTTTTTTTTTTTTTTTTTGTGGGGGGGTGTGTGTGCCCAGAATCTTAACAGGATGTTACTGTATAGCTGGTTTTATGATTCATCCTCTACCTTAGTCTCAGGATAGAGTGCTGGGATTACACCTGTGGCCAGCACGCTGCCATCAAGTTGAATTTTATATAGGATATGTTTTACTCTTCCAGAATATAAAGCTGCTAGGCTGAGTGTACTAGGGTATATATAAATTATATTAAGTATTCATAAGCAGGAGTCAAAGTTTATGTATTGGAAGTTCACAGAGGACAGCCTTCTTTTGTTTCTAAATGTTTGTGTCTTTTCATTTTTAAATCCTGTAGATACTATTTAAGAAAGTACTGAAAGGAGAAGTAACCCCTGATCATCTTATAAGGATGAGTCCAGAAGAGCTAGCCTCTAAAGAGTTAGCTGCATGGAGACGAAGGGAGAACAGACACGTAAGGACATCTGTAACTTTGTGTTCGCCTTGGCTAACAAAGCATTTTTAACCATGGGGACAAACTATACCAAGATCAGTCAATACAGAGTGCAAGTAAAGCAGGCTTTTTATTCTTTCAATGCCTATTTTCTACACCCATCCCCACTTTTCTCCCCTTTCCTTTCCTCTCCCCTCTCTTCTGGCTGGGGTCAAGTGATCTTACATTAGCATTTTCAGTTGCTGAGACTACTGGCAGACTACTTAACTTTTTTTTTTTTTTTAAAAGATTCCATTATTTTTATTTTATCCATGAATGCTTTGCCTGTATGTGTGTATTTCCTGTGCACGTCTTGCCCACAGAAGAGGGCATAGGTCTTTACTTTTCTTACTGTGCTGAAACACCAGGACCAAAGCAACTTGAGGAGGAAAGGATTTGTTGGGTTTACATATCCTGAGTCATAGTCCATTGAGGGAAACCAAGACACGAACTCAAGCAGGGCAGGAACCTGGGGATAGGAGCTGATGCAGAGCCCATGGAGTGGTACTGCTTACTGGCTTGCTCCTATGGCTTGTTCAGCCTGCTTTCAAATAGAACGCAGGACCATCCGCCCCGGGGTGTCCCATTACATTGTGTTTCTGCAGTGGGGCTGGGCCCTCTCCCCTTCATCACTACTTAAGAAAATGTTCTGCAAGCTTGTCTGCATACAGCCTTATCTTGTGGAAGCATTTTCTCTATTGGGGTTCCCTCCTCTCAGATGACTGTAGCTTGTGTCAAGTTTATATAAAAATAGCCAGCACAGCTTTGGATCCTAGAAAACTAGAGTTACAAACAATTGTGAGCCTTCACACAGGTTCTGGGAACTGAACGTAGGTCCTGAGAATTGAACTCAGATCTTATGTAAGAGCCGCAAATGCCCTTAACCTTTGAGCCTCTTAGTCGCTGCTTCCTGAATTCTTATATTCTATTTGTCTCTGCATGTTTTGTTTTCATTTTTTCTAATCACCAGATTATAGAATTACTTTATGATTTGTTACTGGCAAATCAGAACAATTGGAAAATAATTGTTAACCAGCCTATGCTCTCAGTAGCTAGTTTGTATTTATGAACATTAAAGTTTTAACAAATTAAATGGTTTAATTCTAAAACATTGTAAAACTTTAGAATCCTTTGCTGTCAAGTTTAATGGGCAAAATTTCTGAAGAAAGCCAGGAAGATAACTTGAATTGCCATGTGTAAATATGCATAGAAATACTGTTATATTTATATGGCACTATCTTAGATCGAACTGGAGTGTTGTAATATGTATACCATATAATTTTTTTAAATAAAAATTTCTCAAAGTCACAACTGCCAAGAATTTTTAAGTTCAGATTTAAGCTTGCAGTGCCTTTATTAAAGAATAACTTAAAAGGTCTTTCATTTTTTTCGTTTTTTAAGGAATTTCATTGTATAGTCCAGGCTGACCTTGAACTTGTACTCCCCTTGCTTTAGTGCTGTCTGTCTGCTAGATATGGACTGCTTGTATCGCCATGCCCAACAAGACTAAGGGAATATAAGCCTTGGAGCTTTGTTGCCAGATACAGCCATTAGCTGCCTATTTTAGGAAATAATTATGTATGGTTTGTATTGCCCTGAATAATTTACTTGATTCTTTTGTGCGTGCTGCTTGTTTGCATCTTAGATATTAAACCTTCTTGGTCTGTGTCAGAGGAAATCTGAAGGTCCAGAGGCCTTCATGTGCTGTAGAATACCTGTTAATTCAGTGTTTTGGCTTGATTTCATGTAATCTTGCCTCCTCTTTATTTTGAAATAATGTTAGCATCATCTTTCCCTCAGCATCCCAAATATACACTTGCCTGCCTGAGCTCTAAAATTTGGCTGCATTTGCAATTGAGACCATGTTCTTGTTTTCTTGGACCTTCTACTTGATATTTTTAATATAATTTTTTATTTATTATAATTATTTGCTTTGTATCCCAGCTGTAGCCCCACCCTCAACCCCTCCCAATCCCGCCCTCCTTCTCTCTCTCATCTCCTCCCATCTACTTGATTTTTTTTTTAAGAAATAATTTTATTTGCTAGTATTGAGTGTATAATGATGGAAAACAGCAGTGTGTCATGACACATTGTTTGTGGATGTCAGAAGACAAGTTTGTGAGTGGATCTCTTCTGCCTTTCCGTGGGTTCTAAGGGTCAGACTCAGAGTTCCCGGTGTGTTTGCTAAAGGGCCTTTACCCCATGAACAGTCTCACTGGTCCTACCTGACTTTTTTAATGGATGTCACAACTAACAAGATAAATGAGCAGACCTTAACAGTCCTTACTCCTCCATGCTCTGTTACACACACACACACACACACACACACACACACACACACACACTGCCCCTCTCTCTCTTGTTATACTTGCTAACTTTCATATGCTTTTGCTGAGTTCCTTTCTGGTGGCTGTTAATTACTAGTGTTTCTAAGCAGGCCCAGAGACAGTAGAAGGGCTACCTGGTTGGATTTTGTTTTAATCATTGACTAAGCTGGAATTGGAGGGCTATACTAGAACATCAGATGAGGAACATGAGTGAAGTTCGTTCTTGGTTCCTTGTGGCACTTGCAGATTTTGAGTATAAATATGGTGTTTCCCTACTCTGAACATTGCCTTTCAGTTGTCTCCTTGCAGAATGTTAATGTGAGCCTCTTATGGCTGTGACATAGAGGTGAATTCTTGAGATTTGTCAGCCCATAAGAGTCTTTGTGTTTTATATGAGAGACAAGGTACAACTTAATTATAATTCATTATTTAGGTCCTCATTAATTAAAGTACATACTAAATTTTCTTAAAATATTTTCTGTTAGACCATAGAGATGATTGAGAAGGAGCAAAGAGAAGTGGAAAGACGACCAATCACAAAAATAACTCACAAAGGTGAGATAGAAATTGAGAGCGATGCCCCAATGAAAGAACAGGAAGCAGCCATGGAGATTCAGGTAAAGAACCAATGTGTTTGCCTTTCTCAGTGTGTAGATCGCCTACATTATATGAAGGCACCTGTTAAAGGCTTGTTAGAAGCTTGAAGGATTTGATACGGTAATTCCTCAGTGCTCTGTAAATAGTATAATCTGAGAACTGTTGCAACTTTTCTTTAATTACATTCAGATTTGTTTTCTCTTGAATAATAGAAAAATGAGAAATGAGTAGATCAAGGTGGAGAAAGTCTGTTTCAATTTTCTTTGTTTTCAAGTATCAATGAAAAAAATAACTTGAAGTTTCATTAAAAGCTTGGAAGAATGAGTTGTTTTGAGTTTTTGCTCTAAGTAACAACTAATTTTTTTAAAAGAAAGTAAAAAAAAAAACAACTTTAGAAATATAATGACTTCACTTTGAAAAATAAGTTTTGAAATAACAAGTTGATTTTAAATATTAATGCCAGATTTTATTGGCTGAAACACTTTTATTTTCACCTATGTTAGGAACCTTCAGCCAGTAAGGCATTGGAGAAGCCAGAAGGTTCTGAGAAACAAAAGGAAGAGATTGACGCCACCTCTACAGACACCACTGGTCAACACAGACAACATCTCTTTGACCTGAACTGCAAAATATGCATAGGTTGGGAATTTTGCTTGGTCTAATATTGTGTATATTGTTTAAGGGGTGTTTCTGTACTTGTGTTTTTAACCAGGGTAGGTTTTATTTTCCCAGTTTGGACGGTGGAATACCTAACCACTCCTTTGTTTTAAGAGTAGATCCATTTTACAAATGGAAAAGCAGACAGCCATGCTTTTCCATGTGCACAGGAAGGTAAGCTCAACAGTGGCACATGGGAACGATTGATGAAGACTACTAGACTTGCATGTTTTCAGAATATTATAGTTTTTGGGTGTTTGTTTTTTCCTCTTGGATAGTATAATCCCAAATGAGTGTCATTTTCTAAAAGTTACAGTATTCTTAATGTTTAGTAACTTAACTTTGTATTATGCATTGAAAGTTAGGACCAAGTAAAATACAATTTATTTTTACTTTTATTATTGATCAGTATTTTAGAAAAAAAAATTCATCAGGGAGTCAGATTTACTTTAGGTCCTTAACAGTGTTTTTATTTTAGTTTGTTACCATTTTCTTTTTTTGGTTTTGTCCTTTTTCTTTTGTTCGTTTGTTCATTCCTTCCTTTATCTCTTTTTCTTTCTTTCTCTCTCTTTCATTAGTTCGTTCGTTCGTTCATTCATTCATTCATTCATTCATTCATTCATTCATTCATTCAACATTTTCCCTGTATAACAGGCTGTCCTGGAACTAACTTTGTAGACCAGGCTGACCTCAAACTCAGATCTGCCTCTGTCTCCCTAAGTACTGGGATTAAAGGCATGCACCACACCATGCCTGATTACTGTGTTAATATTCTTTTCCTGATTTTTACATTAATAAGTGAGGGCAAACACCATCAACTTCTCATTTAATCTCTGTTTTCTATTTAAACATTGATAATAATTATAAAATGGTCAGAGGTGTTGAGTTAGTACAGGTAGAAGCCTCCACAATGTGCTGCAATTGCTTTTCAGTTAGCTTAGTTCTCTAAAAGAGGGTTGTCATTAGTAAATTCCTTGTTGGTTCTTAGAATAGGTATAACAACTTGCAATGAGAAAACATTACAGATATATATTACTAAAGGAAATGTTACTCAATAATCAAACCAGATAAATTCAGATCACTTTAGAAAGTAAAAGTGAATGAAATTTTTTAAACTGCAGGTAACAAGTTTATTTTGATGTCTCTTGGCTTCAGGTCGAATGGCACCACCTGTAGATGATCTTTCTCCAAAAAATGTGAAAGTTGTTGTCGGAGGAGCACGTAAACATTCAGACAATGAAGCAGAAAGTATAGCAGATGCACTGTCTTCCACTACAAATATTCTGGCTTCTGAATTCTTTGAGGAAGAGAAACAAGAGTCTCCCAAATCAGCATTCTCTCCTGCTCCACGGTAGCTTTCCTCTCAGTCATAATGCTATTAAGAATCGTTGCTTAATTGTACTTATAAAAGTGCAGCTACAGAAAAGTGACATTTCTTGGGGATTTTTGAGAAAGTAAATCTACTCTAGGCCGATTGAGATAAATGAATAGGACTTTGAAGGTTAATTTATTTGGAATGGATTTTAGATTTAAGAGATTTGAGAGTATGAAGTAATGACTTTCAGACTCTTAACTGTGGGCTGCAGAGACGGCTCAGGATTTAAGAACATTGGCTGCTCTACCAGAGGACTGGGTTCTATTCCCAGCTCCCACAAGACAGCACATACCCATCTGACTCCATCTTTAGAGGATCCACTACCTTCCTCATAATCTAACTCCAGTTTCAGAGGATCTGACAACTTCCTCTGGCTTCATCTGCAAGGATGTGCACATGGTACACAGGCAAAACTCCATACACATAAAATAAAAGCAAGTAAATCTTTACAAATAAACCAGAAGCAAGGGATTTAAATGTGCTGATCCCAAGAGGCAGGGGATATAGCTCTGGCTGTGGGGACACATGCACATCTTTGAACCTTGTCTACCTCAGGCAAGTTCAGAAGGATGTTTTTGTAAAGCATGACTGTGTGGTTGTGATTGTAAATTTATAAATTGAAAATGCAGACCTTTTATTGATCGGTAGCTTTTATTTTTATGACCATTTATTGATGGTCTTTTTTGACATAAAATAATTTTAAAGACTATAAAAAATGGACTCATTCATTCATGTTCATTTATGCGTGTATGTTGGACAGCACTTGTGGAGGGTAAAGGACAACTTTGTGGAGTTGATTCTCTCTTTCCACCTTTGTGTGGGTTCAAGGTCCTCCGCCTTGGTGGCAGTTATACACCTACTGAGCCATCTGGCTGATGTGGTTGCTAACTTTAGTATCCTTTTCTAGTCCAGAGATGCCTGGAACTGTGGAAGTTGAGTCAACCTTCCTGGCTCGATTGAACTTCATCTGGAAAGGTTTTATCAATATGCCATCTGTGGCAAAATTTGTTACCAAAGCCTATCCTGTCTCTGGATCCCCTGAGTACTTGACAGAGGTACTGTAAACTTTCCTGCCTTTTCTTTCATCAATTTGCCTGTGTTTCTGAAAACAATGGGCAGGGTGACATAGGTTAATAATAGCTTTAAAAAAGCTTTTAACCCATTTATTACATAAAATACTGGCAATTTATGGCAAATACAGCCTATGAAAAAGGTGTTTCATTGTTAAGAAATGGAATTCCTACACTGTTCATGTTTAAGGCCCATAGTACCTCCCTGTCTTTGTCACTGTTTAGACTGAGAAGTAAAGCTTGGCAGTCTCAGAAGACCACTGACCTGTGGTTGGCTGTGTATCCACAGGAAGAAACTGTTAAATGATAAAAATAAACAGCAGTACCATAATACTGTGGCTAGTGATCGGATGTGACATTTCAACAGCTACACCAAAGACAAATAGTAGATGTGAATTGTATACGTTATTTCTGTTGGTTTGCTACATTAGCTTAGCTTTTTCACTTATTCTTAGTCTTCTGACCATAAAGACAATGTTGTTGAAATAATTCATTTTAGATTTCAGAAAGTTGAAGCGTGATCATTCTCTGTAACGTTAAGGTGAGTTGTTTGATTAGACTGAAATTTTCCTGCGTCAGTCTCCCTCCTGCTCTCCTCCCTGTTGGTTCTAGGTGTCCAGCCTGTGGGTCCTGTGTGCACGCCGCAAGCCTTCTGTCACCAAGCTACAGTCATGGCCCTTTACATTACCATTGTTTCTAGTTACTACACACTGCCACTGTCACACAGTTGACTTTGCCAGGAATTTAGGGATGTGAATATTGTTACAGAGAAATTAAATGGGCCAGTGATGGTCTTTTTAGAAGAAAAAAAAAAAAGCTTTAAAATTTTTAGATTTTCTTTAGATCATTTTGAAGCTAATTCTTCTTTTACATGGATAATTACGTCCTGGACACTCAGACCGTTTAACGTTGAATAAAGACATTTTTTTTTTCTCAGTGCCATAGTTTCAATGTGGTTACTTTCTGGAACTCCATCTCTGCTTTTTAGTTTAGTTTTATTGGGGCTAAAATCTCAAAATATTGAAAGCAAATAATGAATTGAATAAACTTAATTCTACTTTTATGACTTTTCCTTGGTCTTCACAGAAATGAAAAAATAGCCTGAATAAAGTTTTAATTATGATTAATGGTTGTGATTAATTATGTGTGTGTGTGTGTGTGTGTGTATAGTGTGTGTGTGTGTGTGTGTGTGTGTGTATAACACCAAGACTACACAGATAAACCCTGTCTTGAAAAACCATAAGAAAAAATGTTGTGTATTCTTACAGAGTTAATTTTTTTCTTTGCAAAAATATACTTTATAATTAAATTGCATAAAATCAGAACTTCGGCTATTAATAATTAAGAATGCTTCAAAAAAACAAAGTTAAGAAAAAATCACCAGGCATAGTAGCACACACACTGCTAGTCCCAGCACACGGAGGAGAGGCAGGAAGATCTCTATGAGTTCAAGACCAGCCTGGTTTACATAGTGAGTTCCAGGACAGCGAGAGCCCCATCATGAGACCTTGTTTCAAAAAATTAAAGTAATGCCCCTGTCCACTGCCATAGACAAGCACTGCAGAATAGAGAGACACTGAGTTTCTTAATGTGCTGCTCCTGCTGAATTGCTGTGTGCTGTGTGTGCTGGCCAGTGGCTCTTTTTCTTGTGCTTGTCTATTCTGACCTGGAGTGACCAGATTTTTGTTCATAGTGTTGAGACTCTGTTTGTACCTAACAGTACCCACCTTAGTAACTACATTTTCAGTATTAATTACTTGAAGTTGGTGTTTGAGATAAGCTCAGTTGCTGTCTCTCTTCTGAATCTCATTTTCTGATGTAGTTTACTCTGTGTGTTCTGGGGATTGGTTGAACCTTGAGTTGTAATGCTAAGTGTATGTTCTACTATGTTTTCAGCCTTGTTTACATGCTTTTGTTATGATTCAAATCATTCTCAAAGGTAAACATGTATGAATCATGGCTATTGTAATGGAGACATTCTATTTGTTAACGGCTTTTTTTTTTTAACCATAGGACCTACCTGATAGTATTCAAGTAGGTGGCAGGATATCACCTCAGACAGTTTGGGATTATGTGGAAAAAATAAAAGCATCAGGCACCAAGGTGAGTAAAATTTTAAAAGTGCCTATATGTGAAATGTTTTTAGAATCTAAGTAGAGCCCAGGTACGAGCGAGAGACTGTTTTTTAGAACAATGTGGACAGCTTCTTAGAAAGAATATTTTGGTTGACCCCTGGAATCCACATGTGAACACATAAACTGAAGTAAATCCATTTACTCAAAGCAGTGACTCTCTGCCTTCTGTTGTGTGTGGCCTCTGTAGCTACTGTCAACACTGTGGAAGGACCTGTGTTATATCAAGTATGAGATTTACCTGTTGTATTCAAAGCTCTGACCCCAGTGGTCCCGACACTGCAGAGGCCTGTCCCCCTTTGTTGGTTAGGATGCTGCCAGGCTTAGGGCTCAGGTCTTGTAGGATCATTTGGGAAGCGGGCTGCTTCTTGTCACTTTCATTTCCAAGAGTGCTTGCCTTCATCAGGCAAAAATATTCAAAACTCACTTATCAGCAACAGATGGGGATAAGGGAGGCCAAGGGCAGTTTGTCAAGTTGTTTTTTTAAGGTAAACCCCAGAAATTGCAGTCATCTCTTTGCCTGAGTTGTAACTGGCAAGAATTTACACAGCTGTATGCAACTGCCAAGGGAACAGGAAGATGGAATTGTTACTGGGTGGTCATGTGTCAGCCTGAAATTAAGGTTCCTTAGTACAGGAAGAGGAGAAAGAGGAGACTATAAACTGGGAGATAATCATTACCTCCATCATAGTAATATTTCTTTTCTTCCATGTTCTCCATATATTTTGTGTAGTTTCTTAAACTCATAGGGAATAGTCCTGAACCAGAATAATTTAAATCCTTTCTTTGTAAAAGTTTTTCTCTTCTCTTTTCTTTTTTTCTTTCTCCTTTATCTTTCTCTGTCTCCTCCCTCCCTCTCTCTCTCTCTCTCTCTCTCCTCTCTCTCTGTCTTACTCTCTTTCCCAAAAGGGAGAGTCTTAAACTGATAAAGATTTTTTTCTCCACAATATAAACTTTTAAATTAAATTAATATATGTTACATCAAAGCAGTTAGAAGGTTACTGAACTCAGGAGGTAGATACAAACAGATCTCTTGAGGCCAGTCTGGTCTACACGGCAAGAAAAAAAAAGTTATTGTGTTGGCTGCTATTTGTGTGTGTACACGCGCGCGTGCATCTGTGTGTGTGTGTACTTAATAGCATGCCTTCAGCTTGAAATGATGTATAACATAATAGTAGCTTTAGATATATTAGGAATATGATGTTATTAAGACAGTTTGGATATCCCTTATCCACAATGCTTGTGATAGAAATATTTCAGATTTTGAACTTTTTTGAATTTTGGAGTGTTAGCATATACATAAGATGATACCCTGGGAATGGAGATCCAAGTATAAATATGAAAGGTATTTATAGGTTACATAAACCTTATAAACATAACTGAAAGTAATTTCATACAGAATTCTTAGGATACCTGCCTTTGATTGTATCTTACCACCATGGACAGGTGTGGGATTTCCTACATGTGGGCCTCTCAAGTTTCACAGTTGAAAGCATATGTAATCTTCAGATTGGAGTTATAAACCTGTATGTACCATCTAGAACGCAGAACCATAGCTTAGCTCACTGATATTTTTCTTGTTCTTGTGTCTAAGAACTTAGGTTTTGTTATGAAGCAGGCCTTTTTCATTTTAACTGAATTCCTTTAAGAAGAAATTACAATTACTAAAGTAATACCAAGTTATGATTTTCTTTTTATTTGGAATAAAGCCAAGAACCCCAGAGATAAGCAAGAAATTTCTTGAGTTAGCCAGTCACCTTAAAAACTTATGATCTGTTGTACGTTTGTGTTTGGAGTCTTCTCAAAACCAAGCCCGCTTTATTCCTGTGTCCAAGTTCCATGGGCTGGGTTATCAGGTTTGCATGTTTGTGTGTATTTAAGCCCTCTCTTATCATTTACTTCCACTTTCTGAGGTTTCAGTTGTAAGATATGTGATGCAAGAAATATTTTCCGTGTTGTGGATGTGGGTCACCTTTGTGTCCCATCAGACTGTGTATGCTACCTTCATACTAGGTATCTTGTTTTATTTAATAGTTCCCTCAAAACATGAAGTTAATGATGCTGCATATGTGTGTGTGTGTGTGTGTGTACACATATATATATATATGCTAAACATAAAATAATTTGTTTTATGATAGGTAAAATATATACATATATGTAGTGCTGTCTGTGATCTCAGGAATTTATTGAGATGTCTTAGGATGCATCTCCTACAATAAGGGACCACCTTCTTTTAGATTTAATTATTTTATGTATATGGATACTTTGTCTGCATGAACCATCTAAATACCAGCAAACAGCATCAGACATTCTGGTAATTGAACTCAGGACCTTCAGAAGAGCAGTGAGCCATCTCTCAAGCAAGGAACCACCTTCTATGATACAGCTGTGTGGTAGTCTGGGACACTATTACTTCAGTGTATCCAGAACACAGAATTTATATCCCTAGAAATCAGGAATTGTTGTGCAGATACCAAAGGACTTGGATTTCAACACTGGCTTTGCCACTGATGATTTGTGTAACCTTGCACAATTTCATTGTGTCCAGATGCCATGGGCCCATCTCTCTTTCTTCCCTACCTTCCTACCTTACCCACACTAGGCAAATGTTTTACTGATGAGCTATCTCCATAGACAGTTTTTATCATGAGTCAGCACCTCCTAAATTGCCAGACTCACTTTGAAGTCACTATGTAGCTCAGGCAGGCATTAAACTTGTGATCCTTCTGCTTCTCAGTCTTTCAAGTGACTGGGGTTACAGGTCTGTAGGCATACGCCCTGGCAGGTCTCAGTTTGTTATGGGAAGACTTCAGATAGTACAAAACCATCCTTAAACCAGGAAAGGTCTTTTCTTAGAAGTTGTTTCCTTTTGGTATTCAAGTTTCTATTTCAGTGGGGAACTGCTTATTTGGTAAGCACCAGAAAACTCAAAATAAGAGTATTACTAGTTAATACACTATACTTAAAACCAAGCTGCATTTAAGCAATTGTTTATTATTCTCTTGAATAGGAAATCTGTGTGGTTCGCTTCACACCAGTAACTGAAGAAGATCAAATTTCTTACACTTTGCTGTTTGCGTACTTCAGTAGCAGAAAGCGCTATGGCGTAGCTGCTAACAACATGAAGCAGGTTAAAGATATGTACCTTATTCCTTTGGGTGCTGCAGATAAAATTCCACACCCTCTTGTGCCTTTTGATGGACCTGGTAGGTATATGTTTTGGTAATAGAATAAGACTGAAATAAAGTGGGAGGGGTAGGTTCAAAGTAAAAGGCATGGATGCTTTCTGTCTTAGGATCCAGAGATAGCGTGCGTGACAGGGCTGGCCACCATTAACTAGCTTGTAGGGAAGTGCCTGTAAACTGGACCCTTTTATGAAATGATTGAAAAGGACTGTCTGCTTAGAACTGTTCTGTTTGCTTATTTTCTTCAGGACTTGAGCTGCACAGACCTAATCTCTTGTTGGGTCTCATCATTCGTCAGAAGCTGAAGCGGCAGCATAGTGCTAGTGCCAGTTCCAGTCACACAGCTGAGACCCCCGAGAATGCCCCGATAGCCTTGCCACCTGACAAAAAAGGGAAAATGGAGTCATCTGCAGAGGAAGCAGCAGAGGAAGAGAATGACTTTTTCAATTCCTTTACAGCTGTGTTACACAAGCAGAGAAACAAGCCCCCACAGCCTCTTCAGGAAGACCTGCCAACAGCAGCCGAGCCTCTAATGGAAGTCACCAAGCAGGAGCCTCCAAAACCCTTAAGATTCCTTCCTGGGGTCCTAATTGGCTGGGAAAGTCAACCTTCTACTCTGGAGTTAGCAAATAAACCTCTTCCTGTGGATGACATACTCCAAAGCCTTTTGGGTACCACTGGTCAAGTGTATGAGCAGGCTCAGCCAGTTGTAGAACAAAGCACTCTTAAAGAAATTCCTTTTATAAGTGATCAAGCCAACCCAAAAGTAGAGAAAATGGATAAAGTCGAGGTGACTGAAGGTGAAGCCCAGGAGGTAACAGTTAAAGCAGAAAATATTTCAGAATCTACAAGTAAAAACTCAGGGGTAGAAGAAACTTCTTTGGGATCCTCTTCCATTTCCCCAGGGCCTTTTGCAAGCCTTAGTTTGAGAGGGAAACCGCCAGATGTTTCCACAGAAGCATTCTTAACAACTTTGTCAATGCCACCAAAACAGGAGGAAGCTGGGGAAAACAAGGAAAGAGCATTAAAAAGACAGCTGCTCCCGGATCAAGAGAATAGTTTGCAAGATAATCGGACTTCAAGTAATTCTCCATGCAGGCCCAGCACAGGAAAGGGAGTCATAGATGGCAGTGGGAGCTGCAGTGAAAGTCTTGTTGCTAACACGAGATCCCCACAGTTTATCAACCTGAAAAGGGATCCCAGACAAGCAGCAGGACGAAACCAGCAGACAGCTTCAGAGAGCAAGGATTCAGAGACCTGCCGAAACGGAGATAAGCACCCTCTGCCTGGTCCATCACACAACAAAGAGCTCTTAGCAGAGCCAGTTAGTGGAGAAGGAAAGTTGCCTTCTGTAGAGAAGAACACGTGTGTAGAGCAGAGCGATGATTCAGAGGCTGGGCAAAACTCGTTGCCTGTAGAAAATTTAAATTCTTCACAAACAGAACATGCCAATCCTTTACAGGAGGGTGTTTTAACACAAAATATCGAAACTGTCCACCAGTTTAGAAGAGGATCAGCTACAGCATCATCTCATTTTGAAGTTGGAAATACATCCCAATCAGAATTTCCTTCTAAGAGCATCAATTTTACTTCCAGGAGTACCAGCCCCAGAGCAAGTGCAAACTTTCCCCCTGTGAGGCCACAGCAGCCCAACCTCCAGCACCTCAAGTCTAGTCCCCCTGGATTCCCATTTCCAGGACCTCCAAACTTCCCTCCCCAAAGTGTGTTTGGATTTCCACCACATTTGCCGCCTCCATTACTTCCCCCTCCAGGATTTAGCTTTCCTCAAAATCCCATGGTTCCTTGGCCACCTGTTCATCTCCAAGGCCAACCACAACGTATGATGGGGCCCCTTTCACAGACATCAAGGTACATGGGCCCACAAAATTTTTATCAGGTCAAAGACATTCGGAGACCAGAAAGGCGCCATAGTGATCCATGGGGTAGGCAGGATCAGCAGCCAGATAGGCCTTTTAATAGAGGTAAAGGGGACCGTCAGAGATTCTACAGTGATTCGCACCACTTGAAAAGAGAGCGTCATGACAAGGATTGGGAGCAAGAATCTGAAAGGCACAGACACAGAGACAGAAGCCAGGAGAAAGACAGAGACAGGAAAAGCCAAGAGGAAGGACATAAAGATAAGGAGAGGCCTCGGCTGTCACACAGTGACCGAGCAGCAGACGGGAAAGCAGGCAGAGAAGGTAAGAACACAGACAAGAAGCTGGAAAGACCTAAAGGTGAAGACCATGAAAGGGAGAAAGAGCGAGAGAAGAGTAAACATAGAGAAGGGGAGAAGGACAGAGAGAGATACTACAAAGACAGGGACCACACTGACAGAGCAAAAAGCAAAAGGTGAAACTTGCAGGCTGTTTCAACATCTCATTTTAAAAACTGTTACATGCTGTGTATCTTTATAAGATTGCCTGGTAGGACTGTGCCAGCTTTTAAATCTTCACCATTGGTGGTTGCCCAGCAGTAAACCGCTGGTGCGGAGTGCTCTGTCTGCGCCAGTGCCCACCATCTCTTACTCACACCACTGTTCTACTTACAGGAATTTAATATTTTTGAAAGTTTTACAATGCTGTATATTCAAAGATTTGTTTTGTTAATATGCAATAAAGGCTTAGAAATTTTAGTTTTATTCCTTAATTGGTAAATATGGTTAACTATGGAATATATTTACTGCCTCTAGTGAATGTCCTTTATATAATGACTAATTTGAAAGTAAGCTGTGCTCTGTACATTTGTTTTCAATTGCACTGTTTTTAACAGAAGTATAGAGGAGCAACAAAACGCCAAGCGACTTCATAATCAGACCATACTAACTATTTAGTGGGGCAATTCTTGCCTACGAATCAGAAGCCCAAGGAGTCCGTGTGTTGCTTTTGTCTGCACTCACGGAAGGCATTTCTTACCATGTACTGCAGTGTGTGGGCCATATCCTTTCCTTTCGGGCTCTTCAGAAACTTGAATACTGAAGCTTGTACATGATCTTGTGTTTTGCTATCCTTTTTACTGTAAAATGTAAATATTTTAAGGGATATTTTGATTCTAAATATGATAAAAGAATTTCTCACCTACTTTGTGTGTGTGACTTGAAATTCAGTAGTAAAAAAGGTTCTTCAAAGCTTCTTTTCCTTGAGACTTATTCTTTTACTCAGCCAAGAATATGTAGGCATAATGTCAGACATTACCTAAGAGAAGAATGGTTGTTTTAAATCTTAGATGAATCTCTTCTGAAGAGGCTAGTGTTTAGAACTGCCAGCAGGGAGCTTTGCAGTTATGCACTTAGTTGCTATTATGTTTCTGAAAAGTTATATATAATCAAACTTTGTTATACGACTCAGTAATCATTGTAAAACTGCAGAACTTCTAAGTGAAATGTATTTTGATTTTTTTTTTTTGTAAAATGATTTGTTTGTAGGGCAACTGTAAAATTGAATATGCCAGTTTGACTTGAAATAGAAAATACACAAGACTGTTGTTCCTTCAGATCTAAACTTACCTATACCCCGAAATACATTCTGTGCTGATGTTTAAAACATAAAGCAGTAGCTGCCAGATGATGTTAACACTCGAGACCCAATCAAGAATGATCATTGTTCTTACCTACTTGTACCCATGAAGAATTCAGTAACTCCACAAAATTAAGAAAATTGTTTCTAAAGGAGCATTACCAGGTTTTTGAAACTGAATTAACCTTGCTATTCTCACTAGAGAAAATAGCAGTCAAAACATTTTGTCTGAATTGCAAGGATCGCAATATTCTTTTTTTCCATCTTTGCCTCTGAAATTGATCATCATCATCATGAAAGTTCTAAAATGAAGGGTTTTCATTTAAATAAAAGTATTTTTAACTTTGGTCTACTTTTATTTTGGAAGTTAACTTGATAGAGAAAACAAAGTCCTCATACAAGACCAGTCCTAAAGCTAATCATTGTTTATATGAATGTGAAGAAATGGGTTTCTTATCCCACCTGTGTCAGTTAATCTGCATTTACAGGTTTATGTGCTTTGTGGGTGGGCCGGACACCTGACTAAAGGTACAAGTGAAAAATAATGGGCTGTTGAATGAAAAAAGTTAGCTGCACTGAGTCCTTGAGTGCCAAGTATTCTGTTAGCATTCATGGTTCATGAGAACTTTGACCAGCCTTGGTAGGTGAATGGTTAACGTAGAACTTAGGAATCTGGAACCTGGGAAAATTGCCCAAGGTTAGACTGCTGGGGTCAGAGTTGGAGTTACAGTTAGGCCCTGCTTTCTTGTACAGTCCCCTGTGTTTAGCAGTTGTACTCTGAAAACTGAGAATGAGAGGGAAGCACTCTTGTCCTGTTTGCTTGGAATGTTCCCACAAGCATTTGGAATTGTCAGGTGACAGACAGTTGGCAACCAAGAGAAACCATCACTGGAGGAGTATCCATTTCCTTATCTGTTCTAGCTTCTTGGGCCACTTTATTTCAGGTCATAGTCACCTTCCTGTATTTAAAGGCAGAGAAGAGATGCCCAGTTAATGTCACCATCCCCATCATCTTCAGGCGCCCTCACCCTTTAACGTTCAAATGATTCCATCTGCCCACCGTAATGAGCCTTCCTATGTGAAAGTCAGTTGAATGGGTGTTCTCTGTGACCTCATCTCTCTGCTATGCAACCTGACATTTACAGGCATTGCAGGGGCTAAGATGCAGATACACATCTTAGAGGTGGGAATCATTCTCTCTGGGCTTATAAATTGTAAAGTCTGGAAATACTAAAGTCATTGTCAATGTCAGCAATAATGAAGAAAATAGAGTGATGTTGAGTTCTTGTGTGTTACGTGATTTCAAAGCATATCACATAGGATCTTTTAACATCACATGGTAGGAAAAGCAGAAACGTTCAATGTTTGTTACATGAAGTGTACAAAGAGAAGTGCTTTCACCAAGCATGTGCCAGGGCATCTCTGGGAAGCACTAAATTCTTCACTGCTTGTGTACCTGCTCTTGGAATTCATTACTGAGCGGCAGAGCTTACCACATGGTGAGAGAGATGACATCTGGGTGTGAGACTGTAGCTGTGGGGAACTTGTTGAGGTCACCAAAGCGAAGTGGTGGGCTTTACTGTTTTGTTTCTTCTTGCTGTGATTGAACCTGGGGCCTTGTCCATGCGAGGCATGCACTCTTCATTGAACTTTATCTCTAGCTTTCCTTAGTAATTTAGTAATTATTAATTTAGTAACTCTTACTAATTTTTATTAACATTTGTTAATGTAGCAATTTTGTGAAGCTGTAGCGCAGTTGGTAATTTTTTTTAACATAATATGTACAATCCCCAGTACCACATAATCTAAACAAGGGGATGTGTCCTTGTAATCTTCACAGTTTGGAGTGGAAGCAACTGCATGATGATTTTTTTTAGGCCAGCTGGGATACATGAGACTTTCTCAAGTGTTTAATAATAATAATGGCAAGAAGAGTAGCTCCCACAGGAAGTTTAGTAAGAATGTCATTGGTTTTATAAATGTATTTTTCAAAAATTTCATACAATGTGTTTTATCATCCATCTACCACCACCTCCCTCCCCATGTCCTCAAAGCAGGATGACTTCCTGGCTCATTAGCCATCATTTGCTAATAGCTTCTATACCAAGGGTGGGCTCATCTGTGCTGAAATTTTGATTGTTTTGATTTTGTGCAAGTAATCACAGGTTACTTGCATAGATAAGCGCATCAGCCAAGTCATGCCCTGAATTTTCATACTTCCCATCTGCCAGCTATCTTCCCACCCCCTTTTCTGCAATGTTCCCTAAATTTTGAAAGCAGAACATATTTAGAAGGAAGTTTGACAATGTGGCTGGTTTGCAGTGCCGGGCATGAGTTCTCTATAGAGTAAGCTTCATAGAGACCAACATGGTTGGTCGTACCCATACCCATCATGCCATTACTGAGCCTGTAAACACATCTTGCGAGGGAGTTCAATATGGTACCATGCAAATTGCAGTGCTGGGTCAGTCTTTCCTGGCGGCTTTCATAGCATCTGACTGTATGCTAGCCAGCAGGTAGAGTTTCTTGGTCTGTTGAAGTTGGTATCCCTGTTTTGCATCCAGAGTGATGTCTTCAGCATGGGGTTTTGACATTGTTGATGGTGCCATTGTTTTCTTAATCCACTTTTTATGTTTTCGCTAAAAATGACTCTGTGAACTATAGAGTTAGGTGTGGTGGTGCATACCTATATTCCAGGACTTGTGGGAGGCTGCAAAGGTGGGAGGATTTACTTTAGTCCCAGGTCAGCCTGGTCTACATAGTGAACTCCATGTCAGTGCAAGTCTATCCAATGGGATCTTGTCCCAAAAGGTGGGCGAATGTGTTTTTCCACAGTATTTAGGGAAGAGGATTTTATTTTTTCCAGTTTGCTTTCACCTTTTTATTCAGTCTGGGACTGCAGCCCATGGAATGGTGCTGCTCACATTTAGGGAGGGAGATCTCTCAGCAGTTAACACAACTCCCCACACAGATACCCAAAGCTTTGTTTCCATGGTGATTCTTTTATTATTTTTAATTATTTTTACATCCCAACTGCAGTTTTGTCCTCCGTCCTGTCTTCCCAGTGTCTCGTCCCCTCCCTCCCCCCTCGTTTCTCTTCAGAAAAGCGCTGTCTTCTATGGATATCTACCAGTCATTGCATATCAAGTTGGAATAAGACTGGACTCTTCTACTAAGGCTAGACAAGGCAACCCAGTAGGGGAAAAGGGATCCAAAGGCAGGCAGCAGAGTCAGAGACAGCTCCTGCTCCTACTGTTAGGAATCCCATAAGAAGATGAAGTCCCACAGCTTAATGTTTAGCCAGAGGGCCTAGGTCAGTTCCATGCATGCTTCATGGTTTTTAAACCTTACACATTGCTTCTTACCAAGACCCCCTCTCTGTGACCTGTTTTATCCATCAGTGCTCCAGGTCAGCCACACATTGACACTAGCTTTCTTGATGACTGATGTGTTTCAACTGTTGAACTCTAGAAATGCTAAATAGTAACAGTGGTATCCTTCCGGTCCTCAGCGATGGCACCGGCAGTGGAATGAGACAATTGTCATTTATAACTGTATAGATACCTTCTTCGGGGGCAAAGTGGGCTTTCGAGTTTTAGCAGTAAAAACATTTGAGCTGTGGAGATGGCTCGACAGGTAAAGCGACTGCCTCGCAAGCGGAGTTTGAATCCCCAGAACTCATGTAAAGCTAGGCACAGTGGCGCAGCAGTGTGTGTGACGCTGGAGCTCCTCTGGGAGGTTGGGACATAATCCGGGATCAGCTGCGTGGAGGTCATGACTCCAAAACAAGGTAAGGTTGAGGACCGACTCCACACGTGTGCACACACACACACAGGAAGAGAGGGAGGGAGGAATGGCAGGGGAGAGAGACTTGAGACTTAGTACTCAAAAGCACAGGCAGCTGCTCTTTGATCACCTCCCCCTGAGGGGGAGCAGCCTTACCAGGCCACAGAAGAGGACAATGCAGCCACTCCTGATGAGACCTGATAGACTAGGATCAGAAGGAAGGAGAAGAAGACCTCCCCTATCAGTGGACTGGGGGAGGGCATGTGTGGAGAAGGGGGAGGGAGGGGAGAAAGGAGGGGGCCACAGGGGGATACAAAGTGAATAAAGTGTAATTAATAAAAAATTAAAAACAAAACAAAAGCACAGGCAGCTGAGGTTTGCTTAGCATGTGGTCAGTCCTTGGGAACAAAACCACAAAAGCACACAACATGAACATCGGCAGAGCAGCTGAGTTTAGTAATCTCCAGGAGCCTTATTCAGAATCTGTCCTGTGTCCAATAGTGTCACTTTTTAGACATGAAAACAAACATAAGTAAAATTTAATACTAACTCTGGTCGTTTCTGTAGGTAAAACCAGGTGTTGTGGAAGGCTTATAAGTAAACAGTGGCTTCTGCTACTCAGTCCTGGGTGTTTCTTGTGGCATGCCCAGGCCTTTTTTTTAAAAATACTGGTAGTATCTGCTCTCCTAGAGTGAGAAGTTAAGAATTTATCTCTAACTAGTGCAGTCTCCCTCAGTTTCTTAGTCATGCAACTTGTTTTTTTGTTTTGCCTTCAAGTTTTGCCTTATTACAATCATGTAAATACTCATTTGTGAATTAAGCAGCATAATAGGGTTTCATTTTATTGTATAATTACTTTTTCTTGGTTAATGAGTTTTGCTTTTTCATATTTTTAATATCCATCATTAGTTTATTCTGACCTGAATTTTGTTCTTGAATTTCTCAGGTCAATAAGCACTGGAAGAACTTAACAGCCAACAGTAAACATATTTGTCTGAGCCCTTCATCCCAGCAGAGGCAGCCAGGGCTATGTAGACAGACCTTGTCTCAAAAACAAAAACAAAAACACCATATTCAGAAATTAAATGTAAAAAAGACAACCAAAACCTTCATCTTTAGTTGTAATGAACAAGTATGCTAATATACTTGTGTGTATAAAATACACATATTATATATATGTATAGATAGATATGTATATGTATGTATATATGTCTATATAGATATGTATATGTATGTATATATATGTGTATGCATCACTTTGACTCAGATGATAGGAAACATTTAATTTGCATTTAATATTGTAACAAGATTGCCAAAGTAATTACACTTATTCACGATCTATAAAGTCTCCAGTGTTAACTTCCATGCCTAGTCCTGTTAATCTTTGTTATAAACATCATGTTCTGATTAAGTCTTTTTGGATCCTGAGAAAATACATTTTTTTATTTGGCCAACAAAATTTCTCTTAAAAATATTTTGAAGGCTGGAGAGAGTCTCAACAGACACCTCTACAAAACACTCCCACACCTTAATCTCAGGGAACATTGCAGAAGAATGGGCAGAAAGACTGTAAGAGCCAGAGGATCAGGAAGTTTGCTGGGAGATATTGTCTTCTAGTAATGTCAGAAGATAGATTCGTAAAATCTCCCCAACATGACTACCCAAACACAAGCTGAACAGAGGCAGCACCAATGGACATATCAAAGTGGACAAGGAAAAGCCCAGGAGGCCTCAGTCATACGTAAAGAACTGGGGAAACCGGGGAAACCTGGGAATGGGGTAGGTGGTCTTCTCCAGGAAAGAGCACACCAGTGGTTGTTCAGTGGCAAATGTGAGTGAGTGAGTGTGTGTGTGTGTGTGTGTGTGTGTGTGTGTGTGTAGATACATATACATAATACATGCGTTAACAATAAGTGAAAAAATAAGACTTTTTTCTTTTCATTTCACAACCTGATCCCAGCCCCCTCCCTCCTCTCCTCCAAGTCCCACCCCCAGCCTCTCCCTGCATTCTCCCCCCTCCTTCTCAGAGAGGGAGGCCCACAAGGGGAGGCCCACAAGGCATGTCAACCCACTGTGGCACCTCAAGTTGCAGCAGGATTAAATCTGGCTCCTAACAAGGCATCCAGCTAGGGGAAAGGGATCCAGAGGCAAGGAACAGAGTCAGAGACAGCTACTACCTTCATTGTTAGGGGACCCACATATTGACCAAGCTGCACATCTGCTATGTATGTATAGAGGATCTAGGTCCAGCCCATGCCTGCTTTCGGTTCAGTCTCTGTGAGCCCCCATGGGCCCAGGTCAGTTAACACCTCCAGCTTCCCCTCTCCTTACTCCTACTCATCCACAGAGCTTACTGAGCTCAGCCTATTGCTTGGCTGTGGTTCTCTGCATCTGTTTCCATCATCTGCTGAGGGGAGCCTCTCAGAAGACAGTTATGTCAGGCTCCTGTTGGCAAGCATAGCAATGGATCATTAATAGTGTCAGGAGTTGTCTCTTTACTGTGGGGTGGGTCTCAAGTGGGGCCAGTCATTGGTTTGGCCGTTCCCTCAATCTCTGCCCCATATTTACCCGTACACTTCTTGTTGACAGGACAAGTTTTGGGTGGAAGGATTTTTGGATGGGTTTGCGTTCACCACCTCCTTCCACTGGCAGTCCCACCTGGCTCCAAGAGGTGGTAACTTCAGGCTTCTTAACCCCTCCTGCTAGGCGTCTCAGCTAGGGTCACGCCCATAGACTCCTAGGAGCCTTCCTTGTCCCAGAGATTCCCCCAACCACTGATTTCTGCTCCCTCTTTCTCTCCCCCGCCACCCTGGCTCTTCCCATGCCTGATCCCCACCGCAGTTACCCTCCCCACCCCCTCTCCCATCCACTTTTCTCCCTCTGTCTACTTCCTATCTCTATTTTATTTCCTCTTCTTAGTAAGATTCAAGCATCCTCCCTTGGGCCCTCCTTGGCTGCTTTGGCTCTGTAGATTGTAGTATGTTTATGCCACGGTCCGGCCCAGTCGGGCTCCCGTCGACCGCAGGAGAACAAGGCTGTTTCGGTGAAGAATTGACAGACAGAGACACCTTGATGGTTTTGACTCTGCTGAAATTTTACTGAAGTCAAGCTACTATTTTTATAGTGATCTCACAAGGAAGCATCTTAAAATTGGCATGCTTTCCAGAACATTCAGACTTTTACCAAGGATACAAAGTTTATGTTTTAACATAGGGCAGTGCCCACAAGAAATCTTTGCCTAGAAACTTTTTGATTAGAGCAAACAAAGAAAAAGAAACATCAAATGCAGTTTCATTATTGCTAACCAGTGAAGAGGAAAGTCAGGAGCTAAGTCAGATGCCTTCCAAAGTCTAAACACACCTTTGTCAACCATCCTCCCTTATGTCCTGCTAAAAATTTATGATCTTCCCTGGGAACAAGACGCTGAAGGGAGGGGTAAACTCGTGCTAGCTGTACTTCTCATGTTACTTTTTTTCTTAAGAAGGAGCCTATTATTTTTTCACTATTCTTATAACGCCTATTAATACTAAATCTAATTCATTACTTTTCTTAAACTTATTCCTTTTACATATTATTTTTATTAAAGCCTTTAATAATCTACTACTAATAATTTTTTTTTATAAAATTAGTTGTGCTGTTTCAGGAGTCACAGAGAAAGATCAAAGAACTCATTATTCCAGCCCCAGAGCCACAACTGAAAAAGCATAGAAATCTCAGAACACGTCTCTTTTCCAAGTGGGATGAGTCTGCCAGGGACCTTCCAGGGGGCGAATCTCTGAAGAAAGTGTATCCCCCGCCCTGTAGCTTATGCTACCATGGCGACACTGGCGTGGGTGTAGCATGTTTATCCTGTATTATATGACTAATATCCAATTATAAGTGAGTATATACTGTGTGTGTCTTTCTGGATCTGCATCACCTCGCTCAGGATGAGCTTTTCTAGTTTCATCCATTTGTTAGTTTATTTATTTATTATTTAATATGTATGAATACTGTGTCTACATGAATACCTACAGGTCGAAGAGAGCATTGGATGCCATTATACATAGCTAGGAGGCACCATGTAGTTGCTGGAAATTCAACACAGAACCAGCCCTCTTAACTGCTGAGCCATCTGTCTAGCTCCCACACCCACAGACATAGATTTTAAGGAGAGCTGGGAGGAATATGTGGGAGGGTTTGGAAGGACGAAAGTGAAGGAAAAAAATGAAATAATTACAATCTCAAGAAAAGACTATTACTGCTGTAGAGAGCGGTTGTGGGTACCCCACCAGAGAGGAGTTCTCGGATGTGGGTTTAGGCCAACAGAAAGATTTTATTAGCTACATGGCAATGACACTGGGTGTTAGGGATCCCAGTGTAGCACAGAGCCTTTCTCAGGGCAAGCTTTTAAGCACAAAAAACATATCCTGGGTTGACACACTTCAGTTAACAAGAACAGTTAGCCAGAAGCAGAACTACAAACGCCAAAAAAGCAACATTAGTATATTTAAAGACTTTCCCAAACTATGGACTTTTATGGTTTAGGTTCTTGTTTTCATTTTGGCAGGTGGTGCTGTCTACCTGATGAATCTTATGGCCTGAACGGTACTTCCATAACAGAGTCAGTTATGCTAAGGTTTCCAGCACCCATGGCTGGTGGCTCACACCCACCTGTCTGACCAGGTAAAGGGGATCCCCTGTCCTACCCTCCACTTTTCTCCACTGTCCTTCGTGGGCACCCACACACTGTTACACATGTACATCGCATTACATAAATTAAATCTCAAGCAAAAACTCTTTGAATAGCAATAGTCAGCTCTTGATCAAAGACACCAAAACAACAAGTACCATTACTGTTTAGAGTAGCACACATTTTGTGTGGGTCAGTGTCCTTGGAAAAGAAAGAAAAGTGCTGTCTGGGACATTGCTATGAGTTTGATTTTCCCCAAAGAAGTGTCATCTGTCCTTTCCTTTACTCTTTCCACTACCCACAGGACAAAGTAGGTCTTTAATTGAGCAGGTTTATTAAGCATTTTATCTCATTTTAAACATTTTTAACTCTGGACACGTGTTTCCTGCCACCTTAGGTAAGTTTGCTGTCACATCCACTAGATCTATTTCAAAACCCTAGGCACACTTTTTCCTTTACATTTAAATTTCTAATCTGAGCTAAAACTATTGTGATCTTTTCAAGGGAAGGACTTATACCTAGGCTGCCATTTAATGGCTTGATGTTCTGGGGGCAGATACTAAACTCTAATGTTTTAAAGGCTGTTCAGGTTCATTGCTCCTCTCTCTCCATCTCCTCTTGGACGTGCACTCCGTATCCCTTCGCTCTCGTCTACTCCAAAACACCCATCTTAGAGTTTCATCTTGATAAGTGAGAAGAAACATTTGCGCATGTTTTCCCGGATTGCCCCAAAGTTGAGGTCCTGAGTAACTGACACATTTTGTTGTGGTAAAAGCTAAAAGTGTTCTAAGTGTGTTTGCACACAAACACATAATTTACTAGGGCACCAAGGGTGAGAAAATAAGAAAGCAGGTAAAAGTGATTGCCCCCAAAGCCTGGGGATCGGAGTTTAACCTTGGGAATAAAAATAAAGGTGGAAAGAGAGAACTAACTCTGATCTATACATACCCCCCCACACACACACAGAGGGACAGAGACAGAATTTTTAAAAATCCACTAGTTCTAATAAACTTAAGTTTTCCTTTTTTTTTCTTTTTTAAATTGACTAAATACAACCAATACACCACCAATGACTGTTTAATGGAAAATGTCAGAATTTATGTAGATTGTGATGCAAAGTTTAAAATTATTTAGGGCAAAAGTAAAAATAATAGGTGAATGATATAAAGAAAAGGGATGGAGAAAAAGGAAAAAGGCTAAAAGAAAGAAAAAGAAAATAAGAAAGTGGCAAGATAAAAATGTTTGTCTCTTTTTAAAGTTTAAGAAGCTTTTTTTGTTGTTGTTGTTTGTTTAATATGTAGGCAGTGTGCTGGCTAGTTTTTATGTCAATTTGACACAAGCTGGAGCGCTTTTGGAAGATCGAGCCTTAATTGAGAAAATAACCTCTCAAGATCAGGCTATAGGCAAGCCTGTGATGGTATTTTCTTAGTTCGTGATTTTTGTGGGAGGACTCAGCTCATTGTAGTAATCCCTGTGCTGGTTGGTGGCCCTGAGTTCTGTTAAAAAAAAAAAAAAAAGCTGAGGAAGCAATCCATAAAGAGCAAGCCAGTAAGCAGCTCTCCTACATGGCTTCTGTATCAGCTCCTGCCTCTAGGTTCCTGCCCTGTTTGATTTTCTGCCCTGTCTGCCTTGCCTGATGAACTAAGGAATGAAAGTGTATGCAAAATAAACCTTTTTTCTCCCAGGTTTGTTTATGGTCATGGTGTTTCATCACAGCAATAAAACCCTAGAACAGATACTGCATCTCCTCTATTTCCACCCACTCTCCCTTCAGCTCCTTCCAGATTAATAATCTTTTGTTATTTCTTGTTGTTACACTCATATGTGTATATATAGAATTATACAGTAGAAGTGCAATGAACAATGAGTTTGCACTGAGTTCATGAGACCCAGCGTGACAGCTGTAGAAGGAAGGCCCAGTGGAGGTTACTAAGCCTGGGAGCACAAAAGGCTGAGGATACACTGGAAAACCAATGCTATCTTTCCTTCCCATTTTTTTTTTTTTTGAACACCAACAAAACCCAGAAAAAGATTTGAAGCTTAAGAGGAATCTCAGATCCACTCTACATCTCATGAAAGTGGAAGGTCTCTTTTTTCCCACAATCGTCAGCATTTCTTCATTTTACGTGGAGTAAACTCTTAGTCAATTTTCACAATTTAGGCTCAGTCTGTAAGAGAATCCTCATTATAATTAATCAGTCTATCTGCATATCTAGCTTATGTGAGTTCTCATCTTGCTGCTTGAGGTTTTATTTCTGACTACTGCAACAATTAGATTTTTGTCTCATTTTCACAGGTTGTCTCTCTCTTTCCTGACTGACCTGGAACTCACAGGGATGTGCCTGTTTCTGTCTTCCAAGTTGTTGGGATTAGAGCCATGCACACTATGCCCTCCTAGCCTTTTAACACTCCATCTCAGGCGTGCTCTTTGTTTTTGACATCGAGGTTCTGCTGATGTTGTATCCAGAGAGTCATTCAGAAGTTCGAAGAGTCATGTACACAATAAGACAAGTGATAGAAAGGTAATGTCCCATGGCTATTAGGAGAACAGGTGAGGGGTTACTTATAAGAGCATGAGGAAGCAAAGGCAGTTATGTGACCAAAAAGCCCACTCTAGCAAACGCTGTGTTGCTGAGCTTCCTTGTCCAACTTGTAAGCAGCTCCGGTGAAGAGCCTTGCTTTTTCATTTCTTGATGTTAGCCATTCTGACCTGGGGAGATGTGTGGTGGGTTAAATAGGAATGTTTCCCATAGGCTTATATATTTGAATGCTTAGGCTTTAGGGAGTGGCACTACTTGACATGGATTAGATATGGCCTGGTTGGAGGAAGTGTGTCCCTGGGGGGTGGGGTTTGCGGCTTCAGAAACCCAAGCCAACTCCAAAACCTCTCTTTCTCACTCATGCTCTCTCTCTCTCTCTCTCTCTCTCTGTCTGTCTGTCTGTCTCTTCCTGCTGTCTGTGGATCTAGATGTAGAACTCTTTTCTACTTTTCCAGCACCATGTCTGCCTATGTGCCACTATGCTCACATGATGGCAATGGACTAATCCTTTAAAACTATAAGCCAGCCCCAAAGGAATAGTTTCCTTTGTAAGAGTTGCCATGGTCATAGTGTCTTTTCACAGCAATAGAACACGGACTAAGACAAGATGGAATCTCAAAACAGTTTTAACTTGTATTTCTTTGATGAAACTTTAAAATTTACAATTTTAAACTATCAGCATGTTGCAACAGTTTCAAAGGTGATATCATATCACATGTCCCACAAGGCTGAAATAAAGTAGTTACAAAACCAGAAAAGCATGGTGGCATCAAAAGACAAACAAGTAATTGAGTTCCAGCAGACCTAGTTTGGATTCCTAATATCAAAACCTACATTATGGATGAGGGGTGTGGTGCAGTGGTAGAGCACATGGCTAATGCAGGAAGCTCTTCCCTTCAAGGTCAGCCTGGGTTATATACCAAGAACCTTTCTAAAAATGAAAGGAAGAGAATGATTTACATCTTCACTAGGTCTCTGTATGCTACATTTAATTTTAAAGACCTCAAAGTGAATGATAATGAGACCTCATCCAAGCAGTAACTTAGAAGGATCTGCTGGACCTGCGGATTTTCTCCTGAAGATCCCATGAGCCTTTCAGTCCATTTAAGGTTCTTTTACAATCCAATAGTTCAGTTTTACACATTAAGAGTTGTTGGAAGACCCTGCTATTAAGGTTACAGTACAATGCAGACCACTTTCTGAGCAGGAGTCCACATCCCAGAAGCTGCCCTGATGTGTAAATCAGCAGAGCATTGTAAGGGCCAGAAAGAGCAACTGGTAGCTCTTATCGGCATTGCCACAACAACCATGCTGTCAGCAGTAATCACACATCTAATTTTTCTCTTCCATATTTTATTTTACTCTTAGAGTATTGCTTTTTCAAAATTAAACCAGTGGAATTTTTTTTTTGAGATAATTACACCATTTCCTTCTCTTTTTTGCCTCGAAACCCTTCCTTATAGCCCTCCTCATCTTCTTTTAAACTTTTGCCTCTTTTTCATTAATTGTTGTTATACACATATATGTATGCGCATGCATATCTGTTTTAACACTCCACCTCATGGGCAAACTTTATCTTTGACACCAAAGTTCTGCTGACGTTGTGACCACACAGTCACTAAAAAGTTCAAAAAGTCATGCCTATACAAGTGATAATGCTCCATGGCCAATAGGAGAATAGGCGGGGGGTTACTTGAGTCAGTATTAAGGCCAGCTGAGAGCTGTTGGTTACTGCCAGGGCATGTGTACCACTATTTTCCTCTCAGGGTTATTGTGCCATGCTCTGAATCGTTGGAGTTCATAGGCACCGAAGCTGGGTAGGACTGTTGATAGCTTCCCTTTTTTGGAAGCTTGCATGGTGCCTTCTGTTACTATGTAAGCTAGTCCTTGAAGGTTACTGGGAATTGAACCTAGGACCTCTGGAAGAGCAGAGAGTGCTCTTAACCACTAGGTCATCTCTCCAATCCCTGCAGTGGGATTTTGAATTTAACTGAAAACTCATGCATGTAGGCATGATTCAGAAACATTTCCTCTTTAAGCTGATTTTCCATTTTTATATTTTCAAGGAGTTAATTAGAAAGCCAGCTGAGCAAGCGGACTTCACAGTGTAAGGGGGGAGTGAGAGTTCCGATGCCCATTTGAGTGGGAGCAGTTAGAGGCTACAAATAGGACTTGTCACGGCCCCGAGTCAGTCAGTAATATCTATCATCTTGAAATTAGCTGCCAAGTGTTTCCTCTGTTACTCACTGAGATACACTCTGGAAAAGCTCATGTTTCCTAGTAACTCACATGGTGTCACTCTTGCGGTGAGTCATCTTTGAAGAGCTCACTCGTTGACACAGGTTGGTTTAAGAAGAATTTGGCAAACTGCTTCTCTTGGATAACTGATCTACTGGGTCCTGACTACCAGTTTCTATTCTGGCCAGTGCAAAGGGTTATTTTATAAAGGATGTAATAATAAAAGTGTTACTGGAATTAAAAGAGGCCTACGACCATTCTATGATCTTGATATTATAAACAGGACCCCTCCCCTCCCCCACCCCCCAGACATTTCCCATTTGTGCCACCTGTTGCCTGGCACCAGGCTGGTGTGATCTGCTGAAAATCCAAAGAAGAAGGAACTAATCAGTGGCATGGAGACAGCTGGACTGTGGCACTGTAGCACCAGATTCACCGAATCATAGATTCTGAAACAAGAAAAATCTTTGAGGAGGAAGGCATCCCATCAGATCACGGGGAACGAGGCAGTTCAGTGCAACAGAGGCAGATGCTCTTTGCGCAACTGCTCCAGGAACCGAGGCAAAGCTTCAAGGGCCTGTGGCTTCCATTGAAAGGACCCAGCTTGATTTTTCTTTCCTGTCAGGTCTGTCCGTGATCTCTGTCATCCTTATTTCTGATGATGTCTTGGGTAAATCCCCTCACTCTTTGATCATTTTCAGGTCTCAGTGAAATGTTTTTCACTTTAAAAATCTCGTTCAGTCTGCACCGAATTCCCCATCTTCTGCTTTATTCTGACTTGAGTCTATGTTTGATGTGAGTTTGAAAAGTGGTAGGAAAAAGTGGTAGCCTCTTCGCACTTTCTTATTTATGCTGCTCCTCGCTCTTCTTGGCTGCTTCGGGCTTTTCTAGGAACGAATGCTGCGAGGATCAGCGATAAGAAAAGTAGGGCATGCCTTCCTTGTCTACAGCTGCTTGGTCTAGCTGCTGGTGGCTCCTCCCGCAGTCACACTGTTGCTATTTAGATGCCCTTTAGTCTCCCTCTGGCACCTCCAAAAGAGAGTTACTGTGACAAGACTCACACCTCTTTGAACTTGTGAGACATGGCCTTCTCCTCGAGACAGTTGGCCTTTTTTGGTTAACTGCTGCTCTCAGTCATTGCCATGGGGTTTCTGCTGTGTGTGTCAGGGCACTCTTGAGCTCCTGCCCTGACACCAGGAAAAACTTCAGTCAGATTCTTGCCTGGAGGATACTTTACATGTGGATCAGGTGCTCTTGAGGCTTCGCTCTACAAAGCTCAGATCTGGTTCTGACATAGTCTTCCCCTCTACCCTGCTTCAGTGAGGATTGCAGGAAACTCTCCGCGGGGAAGGAATCGGAGTCTTCCCTCTGTTTTCTGTGAGTATTTTTAGCATTCTTTTCATTTCTTATCTTTATCCTGATCCTTCTTCATTGTCCACAATACTCTTTCAAAAGTTAATTTTCTTTAAAAGTTCCAGTTCTTACCACACAGCCTTTTCTTACACGCAGGCTGGAGATGCAAGATGGGACCAGCCAGTCCTGTACCCATCTCCTCTGGCTTTGTCCCGGAGAGTCTTCTGAGCATCTGCATGATTTCACAGCGCGATGCTCCTTTGTCCTTTTGGGTGACATTCTGCCAATGGATTTTCCCCATCAATTTGTTTAACCGTTCATTCATTGAAGGACACTGGGATTGTTTCCAGTTCGGAGCTTTAAAAATAAATCTGTTATGACCATTTACAGACTTTTTTTGTGTGTGAGCATAAATTTGAATTTTAAAACTATAAATACTTTAGTATAAATGGTGGGTTCTTTTTTTTTTTTTTTTTAAGAAACTTCCTGTGATAATGAGTTTTTAGTCTAGAATCACCTAGGAAGAAAGTCTCATGGATGGATTGTCTAGATTGGGTTTTCTTGCAGGCAGGTTTGTGTGGGAAAGGTTGTCTTACTAATTCACATAGGAAAAACCTGCCCACTGTGGGCGGCGCCAATACCTAGCAGGTGATGTACAAATGTAGAGAACAAGACGAGCACACGAGTACTCAAAAGCACTCATGCATCCATTCTCTCTGTTCTTGAGTGTGGTTGTGATGTGAACAGTTGTTTTAAGATCCACTTGCCTCAGATTTCCGCAAATGATGAACCATAACCTGCAACTGTGAGAGAAAAAAAAAAAACCCTCCTCCTGCATTTTGTTAAGGATATATTATCACACCATAGAAATGAAATGAAGATACTACCAACATTACTTTCCAGAGTGAATGTACCAAAGTACACTCTATACAGATGGCACAGACTATGCAGTCTATACAGACCATATCGTGTCACAAACATAACTTCTCCAAGTCCTTGACACATGTGGCATCAACATGTTTGTTTTGGTCATTAGTTAGCTATGTCATGCTATCTAATTATACACAAGCTAAATTTTAGACTTGTGAGTTTACATGAGTCAAGTTAATCTCAGCTTTGAGGCATCATGTGACACTTAGAAAATGAGAAAAGTCCAATTTAAAATCTTGTTTCATGTTCATTTGGATACGCTCTGACTTAATATAGCCAAAGATTTCCCAGGAAGGCATTATTGTATTAGTCAAATGTAGTTTAGATTTGTTAGATGTAAGAGCAGCTTGCATCTATCCTGTCTATTCTTACTTGGCCTGTATCTATGGGGTAGATCTGCCAGAATGGTGGTGTGTCTGTCGGAAATCTATTTGCCGATGAGACTTAGACATTTTCTTGGAGACTGACAACTCATCTCAAAGAAAGAATCAGGCATACAAGATTTCCTACTAATAGAAAAACCCTCGATGTTTACAGCAGTAAGATCAGACAGGTTTTGTGGCCAGTTGGACTGGTTTTCAAATTTTATGTCAAATTTGTTTCTCAAGTTGAGCACGGAAAAGTAGAGGAGGCTGTGATTAAAGATAAAAATGTCATTTTTACAGAATTTGGCTTTGGGTTTAAAGAAGAGCCAACAGACTCTAGAACTTGGCTCTAGAAGCCAAGCATAATGTAAAAAAGAGAAGTCTTACTTCTTCAGAGAAAGGATTGAGCTCTGACCAGTGCCATCTCCAGCAGTGAGGAGTGAGGGGCCCAATCGGAGGACTTTCTGAAGCTATGGAATATCACACTGTGAGGGAGAAACTTGGTGGAAGGAGCCTGTTGTTTGAGGTTGTAGTCCTCCCAGTCCAGACAGCCATTCTGAGCAGGGCTCCCTCTCCCCAGCAGGGCCTCCTGCTCTCTGCCTGCCTTCATCTAGAGAGCATATATAGACATAGATGACCCTAGCTTTGACATAGCTCTCTGCTAGCTCTCCCCTACCTGTGCCTATAGGATAATTAGGTGTTGTGTTTCCATTCATATGACAGGAGCATGCTGTTTAATACAAATTAAACATCCTTGACCTTCGTAGTTCCAACCATCCTTGGAGCCTCCCACCCACTCCCCAAGTGGTATATAGCCTTTGTTCTCTGGAATTAAAGTTGAACTAGCTCCCTGAAGCGGTTCCCGGAGTGTTTGATCCTGGTATGTGCTCACCAGCCCTTCCAATCTTGTGTCCCTCCTGACTTTGTGGGGTGTTGGGAGACAGCTCCCTAGGCAGGAAGAGAGCCACAGAAGTGTGAGAGAAGCAGTCTGAAAATATTTGTAGGAGGCTGAGGATATGGCTCCCTGGGCATAGACATATGGTCTGCCAGCGTGAGAACCTGAGATTGAATCCTCAGCACCCAAGTGAAGAGTCAGGCGTGGTGTGTATACTGGTTCTCTGCCCATCATAGGCAGGCAGAGACAGCAGGGGCTGAGAACTGGCTGGCCAGCAAAACTCGCCCGAATGGCAAGCTTCTAGTTCACTGAGAGACCCTGTCTCAGGACAATAATGTGGGAAGGGATGGAGGGAGGCAACCAACATCTTGTGGCCTCCACATCCATCTCCACACAGAAGTGTGTGTACCCTCATGCTCATGCACATACAACACACTCATATACACGTATTTTGTAAGCATTGGGAAGAAGCATCTTTTGTACATAAATCAGAATTTCCCTGTTTAAGATTTTGTAGGTATTGAAGTACTCCAAAATAGCACACAACATAGAACAAAATGTGAAAATGCACAGATATAGAAATTGATATATTTTGGCAATTCCCCTCCCCTTGTTCCTTTTCTCACTGCCGTCTTCTTACTTTTCTTTCTTCTTTTGGGGGGGGGGGCTGAGGGAAGGACAATGCCAAGTTTCAAATTGGGATCTTGTCCACGCTAAGCAAGCACTCTGCCACTAAGGTATATCTTAGTCCTCTTTTCTCTTTCATTGTAATATTTTTTGCATTTGCATAATCTCCATTTAAGCATTTTAGGTTCAAGTACACTTTAAATTTGGAGTGTTAGTTTTTTTTTTTTTTTTTTGTTCTGGTAACCAAACTTAGGGCCAACTTCATCACTGTGGTGAATCCCCAAATGCTTTAATTTTTAATTCACCTAATAAACTAAATCATTGTTTTAAATGTTAGTACAGCATTTTTTTGTTTGTTTGTTTTCAAAACAGGCTCTCAGGTATCCTAGACCAACCTTGAAATCTGCTATGTAGTTGAGAATGACTCCGAGGTCCCAACGCTTTTGGTCTCCCCTTCCCAATGCTGGATCTACAGACCCATGTTCTGAGCTTGGTTTATTTAAGTGTTTATTTTCTTTCAGTTCTGAGGCTTGAACATAGGCTTGATGCATCGTAAGTGTTCTATCACTGACTATTTTCCCTGTCTCCATTGCAGTTTTAGAGGAGAGAAAGGACCAGTGTCCATCTGTCTTAAATGTGTATACTGGGCAGGCAGGCCACAGACTGACTCATTTATAGCAACTGTACAAGATGCTATTGTACATTTCCTTATCATTGTCATTCCTCCAGTCCTCAGTGACTTCTGAGGCATCTGTAGTGCCTGCTCCTTGAAACTCTGGGCCAAACAATCATGTTCTCCCTCAGAGTGCTCTATTACGTTGCTCAGCTTTCTTCTAGGTCTTAGGGCACTGAACACACACTTGACAGAAGGGCTTCTTCAAAATAAATAAAGCAACAGATAGCACAACGGGCCTCACCTTATTAGAAAAACTGAAAAGGTTTGGATGACATGATGGTTTGAATAGGAATGGCCCCTATAGACTCACATTTTGAATGCTTGGCTCATAGGGAGTGGCACCTTAGGAGGTGTGACCTTGTTGGATTAGGTGTGGCCTTGCTGAAGGAAGTGTGTCACCGTGGAGGTGGGCGTTGAGGTCTCATATGCTCAAGCTATGCCCACTGTGGCACACAGTCTCCTTCTGCGAAATACAGATCAAGATGTAGAACTCTTGGCTCCTTCTCCAGCACAGGATGGAGAGACATGCCTATACACTGCCCTGCTTCCCACCATGATGATAATGGAATAAACCTCTGAACTGTAAGCTAGCCTTGATTAAGTATTTTCCTTTCTAAAAATTTCTATGGTCATGGTGTCTCTTCACAGCAATGGAAACCCTAACTAAAACAGATGAATTATCCTAAGACACCTTCTGCAGTAAATACATGATCTGACAAGAGAAAAAGAATACTCAGATGACAAAAAAAAAAAAAAAAAAAAAAAAAAAAAGGTTTTCTTAAAAAGGAAATAAAACCTGAATGAATAAGTAGAATGAAAAAGTCATGTTTGGGCTAGACAGATGGCTTGGTGCTTAAGATTGCTTCCTCCCTTTCTAGAGAACCAGGGTTAGTTCCTAATACTCATATTGAGAAACTGGGTGGCTCATAGCTGCCTGTAATACCATCTCCAGGGGGATCCCACACTTCAAGACTTTGTGGGTGCTGATCCCTCCCTCCATATACACATAAGTAAAAATAACAAAAAATAACATCAATGAAAGAGCCTCAGTAAAAAAGGATAGAAGTAAGTCACCACTCTTCTTTCTATCCATCTTACACATGTGGAAGCCCCAAGTGTGTGAAATCCTGAGTGGATGCCAACTGATGATCTGGCCATGTCAAGGAACAAACCTCAGAGCCATGGGAAATTGCCGAAGCTCCCTCCCACCCCTGTGAGGCGCAGAGGGATGGCAAAGCTTTCTGGTCCAAGTGCGATTGTCGATAGTGTGTACAGAAAATACCTACCATAGATGTGTCATCCTGGATATTTACTGTCTGAGGGCTGTTTGTTCCCTTCCATAGACTTCTTGTAGTAGCTACGGCGAAGAGATACGGATACGACCAAGAGGTTCATAAAGGAAGGCATTTACAGACTTAGTTCATGAACATCATGGATGGGAGCATGGCAAGAGGTAGGCTGGCTTCACTTTAGGAGCAGTAGCTGAGAATTCGTATCTGATCCACAGGATGGAGAGAAAGGGAGAGAGAGAGACATACAGAGAGAGACATAGAGACAGAGAGAGGCAGAGAGAGAGAGACAGACAGAGAGACAGAGAGACAGAGAGAGACAGAGAGACACACAGAGACAGAGAGTGCCAGAGAGACAGAGAGAGAGACAGAGAGACAGGGAGACACAGAGAGAGACAGAGAGAGAACATCTTCTAACAGGCCATCCCTACCTCAACAAAGCCACACATCCTAATCCTTCCCGAACATGTCCATTAACTGGGGACCAAGCCTTCAAACATACTAGACTACGGGGTGCAATTCTCACTCAAACCACCACCCTGCTCCAACTGAGCTTACTTAATCTCCCTTCTCGATTCTGTTGTTTACCGTAGCCCCTGCCTCCATGCTCAGCCGTATACAATAAGCACGTGCACACTCATGGAAACTCATGTGCTCACATGGGCACACTCACACAAACTCGTACACATACCCTCGCAGTCGCACACAGAACATTTAGGTCTATTGAATATGTGTGGAGTTTCCAGTTTGTGTAAGAATTCTATTTAAATTAGGACTCTTTCACAGTGACTGCATTTTACTTTACCAGCAGCAACCTATGAGGATTCTAATTCCTTCACATCCTTTCTATTATTTATTTTGTGCTTTTAAAAACAGAATTCTCTGTAACCTAGAACCTCTGCTCAGATGTAGCCTGTGGTAGCTCAGTAACCAATTGGTTTCCCATAGTGAGGGGAACAAGGACTATTTCTAACAGGAACTCAATGACTGGCTCTTTGGCCTCCCCACCCCCCAAGGGAGGAGCAGTCCTGTTAGGCCACAGAGGAGAGCTTTGCAGCCAGTCCTGAAGATACCTGATAAAACAGGATCAGATGAATGGGGAGGAGGTCCCCCTATCAGTGGACTTGGCAAGGGGCACGGTGGAGATGAGGGAGGGAGGGAGGGAGGGACTGGGAGGGAATGAGGGATCGGGACACGGCTGGGATACAGAGTGAATAAAATGTAACTGATAAGAAAAAAATTTAAAAAAAATTAAAAAAAATTGTGATTAGAAGGCCATCTTACCAGGGGGAGCTGATCAAAGAGCAGGCAATGGAGTTCATGCCAGATGATGCCCCTGCTCCCCTTACTAGGGAATTCACATGGAGGCTGAGCTGCCCATGGGCTACATCTAGGCAGGGGGTCTAGGTTATCTCCATGTGTGGTCCTTGGTAGAGGATCCAGACAGTCCTGATGAGACCTCATAGGCTATGGTTGAGGACCTTCCTTATCAGGGGACTAGGGGAGGGACATAGCGGGGGACAGAGGGAGGGAGGATGGGACTGGGAGGACATGAGGGAAGGGGTTGCTGCCAGGATACAAAGTGAATAAAATTGTAATAAATAATGATAATGATAATAATAATAATAAAATAATAATCAAGAAAAAAAAACAGAATTCTCTTTTCATGTGAATCCTTAGACATGTAGCATGGCCTATTATCTTAGTGACCACTGCTTGGAAGCTTGTTTTTGTTTTCTTTTAGATTTATTTGTTTTATGTATATGAGTGCCCTATCTCTACATAAACTTGCATGCAGGGCATCAGATCATATCATAGACAGTTGTGAGCCACCATGTGGTTGCTGGGGATTGAACTCAGGACCTCTGGAAAAGCAGACAGTGCTCTTAACCACTGAGCCATCTCTTCAGCTCTTGCTTGGAAGTTCTTAATCTAAAATCTAGATATTAAGCATATAGGTTATGGGATTTGAAGGTATTTCCCCTCTTTGATAAATTGTCTTTTTATAAAAATTACATCCTTATATGCACGAGTATGAGTCTAGGTTCAGTCTTGTTTATTTTTTTGTTTGTTTGTTTTGTTTTCACTTTTGATGCAGCATAGATGGGAGGCCACTGCAAAATTGGACAGTCTGGCAACCTGCCCACTTGATGATTAATTTTGACTTAACCTTTGTATATAATATGGAGTAGAAACTTTACACATTGACAACCAAGTAGTACTTATAAAAATCACTGGAATATTACAGTCTTGTCTCTCAATAATTAGATTTTTCGCTTGAAATGCTAGCACCATACGTATGCTACTATAAGATGCAAGCCTATATTTCACCGAATTCCATTTCCAGGTTTATGTACATGCTGGCTAGTTTTATTTCAGCTTGACACAAGATACAGTTGTTTCAGAAGAGAGAACTACAATTGAAAAAACAACAACAACAACAACCTTCTTTCATATTGGCCTGTAGGTAAACCTGTGCTATATTTTCTTGATTTATGATTGATGTAAGAGGTTCCAGATCGCTTGAAATGCTATCCCTGGGCTGCTGATGTGTTCATAAGAAAGCAGGCTGAGCAAACTATGAGGAGCAAGCCAGTAAGCGGCACCCCTCCATGCCCTCTGCATCAGCTCCTGCCTCCAGGATCCTGCCCCACTTGAGTTCTTGCCTGGATTTCCATTAGAGATGGACTGTACTGTGGAACTGAAAGCTGTTCAATTTTAGCACAGCAATAGACGCCCCAACAACCAACAATATACAACCTACAACTTATATTTAGCATATGCACTTTACGATGATAATATTTGAAAATAAATCAAGATATTTGCATATAAATCAGGCCAATCAAACTCATCTTGATTATTTAAAAAAAGAGCTCTTAAATTTGAAACCCATTTAGCTCATGTTGTACATATTTGTGGGAATAAATCAGAGTAGTATCTCTCTGTGTTAAAATGCATCCATTTTATTGTGATAAAAGTTACAAAAATTATCCTAGTTGTTTGAGAATTTTAGCTGACTAAATATTTAGGATGTACAACATGATGATTCGATTTCAGTACCCATGTCGGATGGGAAACAAACCTGCTCTATGCATTACCTCATATAGTCACACTTTATTTTGTGGCCAGACCAACTAGCAATTCTCAACACATAACTTTATCTCTGTCATCTACAACAGAGCCCTTGAACTTGTTCTTCTTGTTTCACTGAAATCTTGTGTCCTTTGACGAAGAATCTCTCCAATCCTTCCGTGTGCCAGCCTCAGGTAATAAACATTCTCTCTGTTCTCTAGTTCTAGGACTTTGAATTTTCAGTGTTCCACATGATAAGTATTTGCCTTCATATCTGCTCTTGTGTCTGGATTATGTCACAAAACACATGCCTTCCAGGGTCATCCATGACGTCACAGAATTTCCTATTTTTTTGAGACTGAACAATGTTATTCCACAGTGTAGGCATACACCTTTCCCCCTATCTTTTTGGTGGACACTTACATCCTTAGATTTAAAAAAAAAAATAGTGTAACCATCTAATAATGTTAAATTTACTTACATTTTTATAAAACAGATCTCCAGACTATTTTAACCTTCCAATCTTTAAATTTTATGCCTACTGAGTAAGTACTTTCCCTTTACCGGAGAGAGGTAGGGATGATGTGTCATACAATTCCATTTTTTAATGTTTTGAGGAGTATCCATAATGTGTACATAATTTTGCATTATTAGCAGCATTAAATAAGGCGTCCAAAGCCTCTGCTCCTTACCAAAATTTGTTTTGTTCTTGACCAATCCTCCCTCCCTCTTTCCTTGTTGATAATATCCACCATGAGAACAAGGCAATATATTCTCTGATTTTGATTTCCTTTTTTTTTTTTTCCTGACCATTGATGATTTTGGTTACCTTTTCCTACATTGCTTGCTGGCCTCTCCTTAAATCTGGCCGACAAGGAGCAGGGAGAATGCTGCCCTCTGGCGTTGGCTGGAGGTCCTACAGGCAGAGAACAGCGAGCTCAAGCAGGGAAGGTCGTCTGCATCCTGCGTGGTCTCTTCATTGCCTTCAACTTCGGACCCGTGAGCATCAGTGAGCTACCTCCAGCTCCCGTCTCTCCTCGGATAAGCAGGCAGGAGCCTCACCCCCAGAGGCACCTGCTGGGGTTCTTGGAGCAAGGGCCGCTCCATGGGGTCGAACTCCAGGAGCAGCATCCCAGCCACGCAGGCAGGCCCAGCTTCAGAAACCCGCAGGCCTTCCCCAGCGGGGCCAAGGGGCTGCTGCTGAGACCTGGGCTGGCTCTTCTGTCCTCTGGCTGCCGCCTCTTCAACCCGAATCCCTGAGGCTTTCTGAGGAGCGGAGGGAGCAGCTGGCTCCAATGTCCCCAGAGATGGGGGCGGGAAAGACCTCCGAGGGCCCACGAGAGAAGTCTCAGCCACGGTGAAGCCAGTTCCCACCCAGCCTCCAGGACCTCCTGAGAGGGATGCTGCGGGACAGCTGCCGCTCTCCCCCCAGCGCAGGCCGCTCACTGCCAGAGTTTCCAGGTGCGGTCAGCGCGGGAGGACACCTTCCACGCTGTCTCCTTCCGAAGGGCCCACTTCCTGCTCCCGGCCATCAGCCACAACAAGACCCAGCATGTCCCCCATGATGCCAGCCATGGCTCCCAGCGAGGCCGTGTCAGGCCGGGGGACCCCAGGGGACCATGAGGAGATGCGAGGTCATGGACGCCAGGGTGATTCACATCAAGACCTCCACGGTGCCCCCTCGCTCCGAAAGCAGCCGTCCCCAGCCCCGGGCAGTACCACAGATGGTCCTTTGCCAGCTTCTGCAACCAGTCAGGCCCGTCGATCCTCCCACCAGGGAGGACTATCTCAATCACCCCTGGCTTCTTCAGCAAACAGTGGCTTAGAACTGGGCTGGGGAACCTGGTCCTGGGGCTTGGGGCAATTAGCAAAGGAAAGTGGGGTGTATATGTTATTATTATTATTAAATAAACAACTCAGAGGGAGTTAAAAGAAAAAAAAATCATTGGAACCTTCAAACAGTTCCTGATGGCTTGCGCCCCCTGGTGTCCGCTTGGTGAACTTTAGTTCTGGTGTTAGGCATTTTGTGGGTTTTCAGTTTTGTTCTGAGACCCAAAGTTTGAGTCTCACAAAGTGACTTTGGCTGGTCTAGAACTTTCCGTGTAGATCACGCAGTCTTCACACTCATGGGGATCCACCTGCCTCTGCCTCCCCAGTGCTTGGGATTTAAAGGAGTGTGTTACCTGGCACGCCTGGCTCACCTTAGTTTCCAGGGCTTTTGAACTCCGGGCGCCGGCCTGTCCAGTAAGACAAACACTAGTCCCGCTTCACTTTTCTTCCAGAGGAAGGAGAGCAGGCACAGGTGGTTCTCCAGCTGCTCTGCTGCGCTGCGTAGGGCAGAGACAGGGATGACTGAACCCCTTAGCCCTTTCACTGGATTCTTGCTCTGTCTTTTAGATTCTGAGGGGGTGGTAACCATCTTCACGGAGGTACTGTGGTCTAATTATTATTATTATTTTAATTATCATTATTTTTCTTTAAAGACAGTGTCTTTATGTAGTCCTGCATGGCATGTAGACCAGGCTGACCTTGAACGCACAGAGCTATTCCTGCTCCTGTCTCCCGAATGCAGGCAAGCCTGCTCACTCTGAATATTGTCAATCTGGAGTCTTTGTAGGCTCCGTCTCCGGGGATGGAGGCTAGTCTGCCCGCCCCCAACCCCTACTCCACAAGGCTTTTAAAGCAGGACTTTCCAAATGCTTAGCTCTGCGGTTCACCCACGCATTATAAATGTTAGTGCGTCTCTGCCTCGGCTGCAGCTGCTCTTCTCGTTTCATACATTTATTTAATCAGATTAAACGGAACACAGTCTCGTGTTCTATGCGGTGGACACAAGGCTTCTAAAACGGATGACTAAAAAGAATGTTTTTTAATGTGTTGGTGTTGAGTGGATGCCATCTGTGCGGTGCCAGTAGAGGCCGGAAAAGCGTGTCCGATCCTCTTGAGCAGGAGTTTCAAGCAGTTGTGAGCTGCCTGGTGGGAGGACTGGGGACGAATTCCATGTCACTGCTCTTCAAAATGAACTCAGAATAAATCGGTATATCTCAGTTTCTCCACATAGCACAATTCTCAAGTTCAGTGGGTAGTCCTCGTGGATGCACACAGCTCTGTTCTTGGGAGAGTTCTGTGTTTTAGGTTTGTCACATTTAATGAATTACACTGCGTTTAGCATACCCCAGCTATTCTCCTGACCCATAGCTGTATTCTGTCCACTTCATCATAGAAAGAGAAATGATTTAATACTTTCTGTAGTATTTACTAATCTACTACTTGCCCTCAGTCCTGTGCATAAATGCATACCATTTCACCACAGCCTCGTGACGCCTCAGCACAACAAGAATCTAATGGGAAGGAGGAGGAGGAGGAGGAGGAGGAGGAGGAGGAGGAGGAGGAGGAG